>NC_135820.1:79255621-79417658 GCF_964213995.1 Mustelus asterias | reverse complement strand
CATTAAATTGATTTAAATGCATTAGCATGCATTTAAATCGTCAGACCGCCCGATTCGGGTGCGAACCGGATCTGCGCCCGAATCGGGTGTCGGTAAAGCCGCGATCTGCTCAGATTCGGGTGCAGATCCCGTTAAAGGCCCGACGCCCGAACTTACCGTGATTTCGCGCCTGAAAACGGGCGTGAGTCTTTGGTAAAATCGGGCCCTTGGGGTAAGTTAGAGTACTGCGTTTAGTTCCAGGCACTGCACATTAGGAAGGGTCTGCTGGCTTTGGAGGGCATCACAGTGCATTTTATGTTACTCAGATTAGAGGGGCAATTAGGGATGGGCAATAAATACCAGTACCCACACCCTGTACTGTTTTTAGATTTTTTTGCAGTTAATTTGAAATGACCGAATTTGAATTTGAATACAGGATTTGGTACATCTTGTTGAAATTGTACAAGACATTCCAGGCGCGGATCTATTTAACGCCCAGATTCAACACTTGGACTCAAAATGGTAAAATTCCCCCCTAAGGGAGCGATCTTATCAAAAACATTCTAAGCGCTGAATGTGCGTAAAAACGAGAGAGTTTCAGACCTTTTTTTTTGGCGAGAGAAAAATTCAAATCTTTTCGCACTTGGAGAGAAAAAGAGGCAGAGTGTGATTCTCGCAAGTAGGGGAAGTGGATGGAATCTATTCACACCAGGAAGCTGGCTGCTGACTGCTAAAAGGCACTATTGCGCATGCACCTGATCTCCCAATGAAATAGTGCATTGGGAGATTTTTACTCCCCCACTCCCCGGTTATCATGCCCCTCCTCCTGCTCCCAATCGCACCCACTCCCCGATTCCTCGACCACCCCCTAGCCAATCACCAGCCATGTTCAACCCCTGGTCGATTGCCACTCCCATTCACCACCACACAGCTTGTCATCACCCATGTTCATCATCCCATCCCTGTTTCCCCCCACCGCGGTCGATCGCTGCCCTGGTGTTCCCCAATTTCAGAGTGCACAGCCCCCATGCGCCGCCTCTCCTTCAGACCCTGCCTCTTCCCCTTGGTCACCCCACCCCTTGGCACTGCCCAGTGCCCATTGGGCTGTGCCAGAGTGCCTGATGGACACTGCCAGTGTGCCAGGCTGGCACTGCCAGGATCCTGGGCTGGCAGTGCCAAAATGGCATTGCCCAAGGGGCACTGCCCCCTGCCCCCAATCACATAGGGGGGGCCTCAATGGTCTCAGGTCCCACTGGCAAGGCCATCACATCTGGTCCCCGTTGCTGGGACCATACATAATTCTCACTGGTGAGGAACTACATGAGTGAGGCCGTTAACATTAGCAAGCCCAAATGATTGCTTCTCAGGCTCATTAAATCATACTTAACTTAGGATTTAAATATTGAAATCAGCCTGGCGCTGCCAATTTAGTGTCAGTATCATCGCGAAAAACGAGAAACTGGGAACAAACCCGAATTTCCGTTTCTGTTGCAATCTTACTGGCTCGATCGGTTGGTGTGATGAGCCCCTAAGGGTTAATACAATTCGGGTGTTTAAGAAGATTAAAGGAGTTGACCGGATAGATAAAGAGAAAATATTTTTCCTGGTGCGTGGGGAAGGGGCGGACGTATCCAGGAGTGTATTAAACTTAGACTTTGGCCAATCAGCAGGGACACCAGGATGCACTTTTTCCCTCAAATGGCAGTGAAAATCTGGAACTCTCTTCGTCAAAAGCACCTGGAAGCTGGGGAGGAGGTTACTGGAGCTTTCAGTGCTGAGATTGATAGATTATGGGTATTAAGAATTTTGGAACCAAGGCAGTTTCAAGGAGTTTAGATGCAAGTCAGCCATGGCGTGATGGGTGGCACGGTGGCACAATGGTTAGCTGCTGCCTCACAGCGCCAGGGACCTGGGTTCAATTCCCAGCTCAGGTCACTGTCTGTGCGGAGTTTGCACATTCTCCCCGTGTCTGTGTGGGTTTCCTCCAGGTGCTCCGGTTTCCTCCCACAATCTGAAAGATGTGCTGATTAGGTGGATTGGCCATGCTAAATTGTCCCTGAATTTCTAGAGATGTGTAGGTTAGTTAAATGCACAGGCTTACAAAAATAGGCAGGTGGGATGCTCTTTCGGAGAGTCAGTGCAGATTCTATGGGCCGAATGGCCTCATTCTGCACTGTCGGGATTCTACGGTTCTATGGAATAATGGAACTAACTTGCGGGGTTGAACTTCCTTCCCCATTCCGATGTTCACTTATTTTAATTTTCAAGTCTAGTTCTGTCGCGTATTCTTCCCTTTTCGCTTCATTCTCTGAGGAGCAATCTCAGGTTTCCTTTTTTTGAAATTTATAATACAACGCTTCCAGTCTTCCTGCGAACATCCTTTCGAAAGAATCAAGGGTGTTGGCCATGAGCTGTTGTATAAATTGTTTCTATCATCAGCCTGGTTTTTGATAAGCGTGGAATATTTTGTAGTGCTTGTGAAATGGTGACACTGCTGTGCAAAGCAAGGGGAGATAGCTTGCAGGATACAGAGGAACTGTCATTACAGTCAATTGGAATGACATTCTTCCTTGTATAATGAGAGAGCAGAATATTAATGGAACCCAAGAGAATGACTTCGGGGCATGAGAATTCCTGGAACAGGAAAATGTTATTAAGCTCCACACATTTGTTCTTTTCTTGTGACACATAAATCGCACTTGATGAGAATCTATCACAGCAGAAGAACAATCTGAACAACCTTAGCTGAATCTGTTATTTTTTGTTCAGTCCAGTGTGCAATAGGAATAAAAGAAATGGCAAGCAGGGTTTAGGTGTATACAGGTGCAAACTTCCAGCATAATCATAAGTTTTCATTGAACCATTTTCAGGATGTGGGCATCAATGGCAAGGTTGGCATCCCTAGTTGGCCTGAGAAGGTGACGGTGAGCCATCTTCTCCTCGAACGGTGGGCGTCAGTCAGGTTTGGTACAACTGAATGGTCATTTCAGAGGATGGTCAAGAATCAACCACTTTGGCGTGGGATTGTAGTCACATATAGACCAGACTGGAGGGGGACAGCAGGTTTCCTTCCTCAAAGGACATTAGGAATAAAGCACTGGTTTGGCCATATCAGTCATAATGAGTAAACTTCAGGGCACAGGGTGCTGTTAACCTCATGTTAGGAACTGGGAATTGGAGCTACAAGGAGAATCCGAGGTGCTGGGAGCAATTACACAGGGAAGTCTCAGGGAGGCCAAACTAATCATTTCCAGATTCTAAGGGGTATACAAAAGCTGAACTCCAGTAAATTGCCTGGTCTGATCTTTCTCCTTGTGGGGGATAGGGGTGGGGGGGGGCGGGGGGGGGGGGGTTTGGGTACGGATGTGGGGGGCATGGGGGGGGGGGCGAAAAGGCTCACCTGCTCCCAGCCACCTCCCCCCCACCCACCCCACACACTCCTCCCCCCACCCTCAGATAGCAGCTCTCATTGGTGGGCTGGAATTCTCCGGCCTCGTTCGCGGCTGGAATTCTAAGATCCCGGCTGAATGGAGTTCTGGCTAAGCACCTAACTCTCTGTCCCCACCGGCAGCAGTGGTGGGACATGCGAGATTGGAGAATTCTGCCAGTTTGGAATAGATTGACACCTGAGGATTATCTGTAGCAATGTGGAATCTCAGAAACAAAAACCTGAATTTATACAGCGCCTTATGTAGCAAAATGTCCTAATGTGCTTCACAGACACACTGTCAGACAGAGGATCATAGGAAATAGAAGCAGGAGCAGGCTATTCAGCCCCACTGGCCTGACCACTGTTCATTTAGAACATAACTAGTCTTCCACATCAATGCCATTTTCCTCGACTATCCCCACATCCCTTGGTTTCTTTTCTGTCTCGATGGCTGTTGATCTCTGTCTTCAATATACTCAATCACTGAACCGCCAACTCTCTGGGGTAGAGAATTACCAGTCTGAGTGAAGAAATTCCTCCTCGTCTCAATCCTAAATGGCCTCCCCTCGCTAGGAGACCCTGCAGCCAGGGGGGAGCATCCTTCGCGCATCTACCCTGTCGGGCTGTGTAACTTTTCTGTGTCTCAACAAATCACCTCTCATTCTTCTAAATGCTAGAGAATGCAAGCCCCATCTGTTAAATCTCTCTTCAGTGGATAATGTCGCCATCCCAGTTTGTTGAAGCTTTGTTTCACTCTCTCTGTGACAAATATATTCTTCCTCAGGTAAGGAGACCAAAGCTGGAAGCGATACTCCAGGTGTGGTCTCACCAAGGCTCTATGCAACTGTCGCAGGGCTTCTTAACTCCTGGACTCGAATCCTCTCACACTAAAGGGCATCATACCATTTGCCCTCCCTGCATATTAAGTTTCAGTGATTCATGAACAAGGACACCCAGCTCCCTGTGGACATCAATGCTTCCCTCCTAACCTCGCCTCTTTTAAAAAAAAACTTTGCATTTCTGTTTTTCCTCCCAAAGTGAATAACTTCCCTCTTTGCACATTATGTTCCGTCTGCTATTGGGTCGGTTTTGCTCAGTTGGTGGACTTCACGCCTTCTCAACCTTTCCCCTCGCCTGAGGTGTGGTGATCCTCAGGTTAAATCACCACCAGTCAGCTCTCCCCCTCCAACCTATGGTCATCTGGGACTAAGGTGCCTTTACCTTTTACCCATCTGCCATGTTCTTATTCACTCAGTCTGTCTAAATCCCCCTGAAGCCTCTTTACAATCCTCCTCACAACTCACATTCCCAGAATCAGACAAAGCCTGAGTTGAAAAGGAGTTATTAGGACAAAGGACCGAAAGCTTGCTCAAATAAAAGAGAAGAGAGAGAAAGGTAGGTTAGGGAAAGCTTTGGAAGAAGTTCTGGAGCTTTAGGATCAAGGCAGCTGGAGGCACGGCCACCAATGGCCAGAGTGATTCAAATCATGGATGGAAAAGAAACCAGAATTGGAGCAGCACAAAAATCACAGAGGCTTGTGGGGCCGGAGGAGGTTACAGAGACAGGAAGGGATTCAGGGAGCTGAAAAGTTAAGGTGTTGCAGGTTCCGGAGTTATTGTACGTCAGCAAGCACAGTGGGTGGTAGGTGAACAGGTTATGGTGTGAGCTAGATGCAGGCAACAAAGTCTGGATGGTCTCAAGATCTTAGTAAGTCAATGCTTTTCTCTCAGCCTAATATTCGGGCAGTGTTAGTGATTGATTTTTATTCATTCTTGGGATGTGGGCATTGCTGGCAAGGCTAGCATTTTTGCACATCACCAATCTGGTTCACGAATGTCCTTTAGGGAAGGAAATCTGCCGTCCTTACCTGGTCTGGCCTACATGTGACTCCAGAGCCACAGCAATGTGGTTGACTCTCAACTGCCCTCCAAGGGCAACGAGGGATGGGCAATAAATGCTGGCCAGCCAGCGATGCCCATGTCCCACGAACGAATAAAAGAAAGGTTTGGTGTGTGGAATTACAGAGGATATGTGGCACAGAAACAGGGTACACAGAGCAGCCACCCAATTGGAATTGACATGCCATGCAAGCTTTATCCCCTGATTCCTCATCTAAATCTTTACCCCCTTATCCCTTGTAAGCTCATCCAGCTTCTCCATAAATGCATCTACACTATTTACACCTGCCACTCCACATGCCCATCACTTCTTGGATAAAGACATTTCTTCTTCATTTGGATATAAATGAGGCGGCACGGTGGCACAGTGGTTAGCACTGCTGCTTCACAGCTCCAGGGACCTGGGTTCGATTCCCAACTTGGGTCACTGTCTGTGTGGAGTTTGCACATTCTCCTCGTGTCTGCGTGGGTTTCCTCCAGGTGCTCCGGTTTCCTCCCACAGTCCAAAGATGTGCGGGTTAGGTTGATTGGCCAGGTTAAAAATTGCCCCTTAGAGTCCTGAGATGTGTAGGTTAGAGGGATTAGCGGGTAAATATGTGGGGGTAGGGCCTGGGTGGGATTGTGGTCGGTGCAGACTCGATGGGCCGAATGGCCTCCTTCTGCACTGTGGGGTTTCTATGAGTAGCTTGTATGAACATTTCACAGTGCAGTTAACAATCAACCACGTTGCTGTGGGACGGGAGTCACATGTCGGTCTGGTCATGTGAGGGATACACAGTAAGAAGTTTAACAACACCAGGTTAAAGTCCAACAGGTTTATTTGGTAGCAAAAGCCACACAAGCTTACGAAGCTCTAAGCCCCTTCTTCAGGTGAGTGGGAATTCTGTTCACAAACAGAGCTTATAAAGACACAGACTCAATTTACATGAATAATGGTTGGAATGCGAATACTTACAACTAATCAAGTCTTTAAGAAACAAAACAATGGGAGTGGCTCCCATTGTTTTGTTTCTTAAAGACTTGATTAGTTGTAAGTATTCGCATTCCAACCATTATTCATGTAAATTGAGTCTGTGTCTTTATAAGCTCTGTTTGTGAACAGAATTCCCACTCACCTGAAGAAGGGGCTTAGAGCTTCGAAAGCTTGTGTGGCTTTTGCTACCAAATAAACCTGTTGGACTTTAACCTGGTGTTGTTAAACTTCTTACTGTGTTTACCCCAGTCCAACGCCGGCATCTTCACATCATGTGAGGGATGACAGGTTTTCTTCCCGAATGAATATCACTGAACCAATTGGATTTAACATCGAATCATACAGCATCGGAGGAGGCCAATCTACCCATCTTGCTTGTGCCAGCTCTTTGAAAGAGTGAACCAATTAGTCCGACTCCCCCTGTTCTTTCCTCATAGCCCTGAGAATTTTACCTTTTCAAGTGTTTTTCCAATTCCTTTTTGAAAGTTCTTCTTGAATCTGCAGCATATTCCATACTCATAACAACTTGCTGTGTGGAAAAGATTCTCTTGATCTATCTTCTGGCTTTTTTACCAGTTATTTTAAATCTTTGTTTTCGAGATATCCGTCCTCCCACCAAGATGTATCGTATGACAATGCTACACCTCTCATGGTCTCATCAAACTGAAAGCAGCTTTTACTTTCCAGACTTTGTAAACTGAATCCAGATTCTCAAACCGCTACTTTGAGCAAAGAACAAAGAACAATGCAGCACAGGAACAGGCCCTTCGGCCTTCCCAGCCTGCTCCTATCACAGTTACCTATCGAGGCCAACCGCTTGTATCCCTCTATTCCCTCTTTGTTTATATGCCTATCAAGATAAGGCTTAAATGTGGCTAACGTAACTGCCTCAACCACCTCACTTGGCAGTGCTTTCCAAGTCCCCACCACCCTCTGTGTAAAAATCGTCCCCTGCACATCTCCACTGAACCTTTCCCCCCTTATCTTGAACTTGGTGCCCCCTTAAAATTGCCATTTCTGTCCTGGGAAAAAGCTTCCAACTGTTCACCCTATCCATACCCTTCATAATTTTATAAACTTCTATCAGGTCGCCCCTCAGCCTCCGTCTTTCCAGGTAGAACAATCGCAGTTTATTCAATCTCTCCTCATAGCTAATACCCTCCATACCCGGCAACATCCTGGTAAACCTTTTCTGCACTCTCTCCAAAGCCTCCACGTCCTTCTGATAGTGCGGTGACCAGAATTGGACACAGTATCCCAAATGTGGCCTAACCAATGTTTTATATAACTGTAACATAATTTACCAACTTTTATACTCGATGTCCCGGCCGATGAAGGCGAGCGTGCCGTATGCTTTCTTCACCACCTTTCCCACCTGTGCTGCCACTTTTAAGGACCTGTGGACCTGTACTCCCAGATCTCTCTGTGTCTCTGCTCCTGATGGTTCTGCCATTTATTTTATAGCTCCCACCTGAATTGGATCTACCAAAATGCATCACTTTACATTTGTCCGGATTAATTTCCATCTGCCATATCACCGCCCAATTTTCCAGCCTACCTATATCTTGCTGTGTTCTCTGCCAATCTTCATCACTATCCGCAACTTTGCCAAGCTTAGTATCATCCGTAAACTTGCTAATCAGACCAGCTATGTTTTCTTCTAAGTCATTTAGAAAGATGCGGATTAATCCGGGATAGTCAGCACGGATTTGTGAAGGGCAAGTCGTGCCTCACAAATTTGATAGAATTTTTTGAGGAGGTAACTAAGTGTGTTGATGAAGGTAGGGCAGTTGATGTCATATACATGGATTTTAGTAAGGCGTTTGATAAGGTCCCCCATGGTCGGCTTATGATGAAAGTGAGGAGGTGTGGGATAGAGGGAAAGTTGGCCGATTGGATAGGTAACTGGCTGTCTGATCGAAGACAGAGGGTGGTGGTGGATGGAAAATTTTCGGATTGGAGGCAGGTTGCTGGCAGAGTGCCACAGGGATCAGTGCTTGGTCCTCTGCTCTTTGTGATTTTTATTAATGACTTAGAGGAGGGGGCTGAAGGGTGGATCAGTAAATTTGCTGATGACACCAAGATTGGTGGAGTAGTGGATGAGGTGGAGGGCTGTTGTAGGCTGCAAAGAGACATAGATAGGATGCAAAGCTGGGCTGAAAAATGGCAAATGGAGTTTAACCCCGATAAATGTGAGGTGATTCATTTTGATAGGACAAATTTAAATGTGGATTACAGGGTCAAAGGTAGGGTTCTGAAGACTGTGGAGGAACAGGGAGATCTTGGGGTCCATATCCACAGATCTCTAAAGGTTGCCACTCAAGTGGATAGAGCTGTGAAGAAGGCCTATAGTGTGTTAGCTTTTATTAACAGGGGGTTGGAGTTTAAGAGCCGTGGGGTTATGCTGCAACTGTACAGGACATTGGTGAGACCACATTTGGAATATTGTGTGCAGTTCTGGTCACCTCACTATAAGAAGGATGTGGAAGCGCTGGAAAGAGTGCAGAGGAGATTTACCAGGATGCTGCCTGGTTTGGAGGGTAGGTCTTATGAGGAAAGGTTGAGGGAGCTAGGGCTGTTCTCTCTGGAGCGGAGGAGGCTGAGGGGAGACTTAATAGAGGTTTATAAAATGATGAAGGGGATAGATAGAGTGAACGTTCAAAGACTATTTCCTCGGGTGGATGGAGCTATTACAAGGGGGCATAACTATAGGGTTCGTGGTGGGAGATATAGGAAGGATATCAGAGGTAGGTTCTTTACGCAGAGAGTGGTTGGGGTGTGGAATGGACTGCCTGCAGTGATAGTGGAGTCAGACACTTTAGGAACATTGAAGCGGTTATTGGATAGGCACATGGAGCACACCAGGATGATAGGGAGTGGGATAGCTTGATCTTGGTTTCAGATAAAGCTCGGCACAACATCGTGGGCCGAAGAGCCTGTTCTGTGCTGTACTGTTCTATGTTCATTTATCAATATTGCAAACAGCAGGGGTTCCAGCACTGATCCCTGTGGAACACCACCAGTTACAGACCTCCATTCAGAAAAACACCCTTCCGCCGCTACACTCTGTTTTCTATGGCCAAGCCAGTTCTGAATCCATTTAGCTAGTTCACTGCTGATCCCGTCAGATTGAATCTTTTGTACCAGCCTGCCATGAGGGAGGGACCTTGTCAAATTTGGATCCGAACTCACCAGGGGTGATTTTAGAGTCATAACTCATAAAATCCTACAGCACAGAAAAAGGCCCTTCAGCCCATTGCTCGGCGCTTCCAAGGCTCCTGCCACTCATCATGTATTCCCATGGGCTCTTATCTTCCTGACCTGTCTCCTATGTGGGACTTAGTCAAAAGCCTTACTGAAGTCCATGTAGACAACTACACTGCGCTCACCTAGTCACTTCCTCGAAAAATTCAGTCAAATTTGTTAGACATGGAATCATAGAACCCCTACAGTACAGTACAGGAGGCCATTCGGCCCATCGAGCCTGCACCAACAACAGTCCCACCCAGGCCCTATCAGTATTTTCCCAGATTTAAAACAAATAACAAAACCTATGTCCACTTATAAATAAACTCCCGCTTTTCAGTCTGCTACCTCGCTCCCTAAATTCTTGTTTCAGCACCTCATCCATCTTTCTACCTATGTCGAGGCTACCAATGTGAACCAAGATTTCTGTCTGTTCGCCCTTCCCCTTCAGAATGCCCTGCAAATGTTCAGTGACATCCTTGACCCTGTCTCCAGGGAGGTAACATACCATCCTGGAGCCAGGTCTGTGGCTGCAGAGATGCCTGTGTGTACCCCTCGCGAGAGAGTCTCCTATCACTATTGCTCTTCCGGTCTTAATCCTCCCCACCTGTGCAGCTCAGCCACCCGCAGTGTGTGAGCTTGGCTCTGGCTGTACTCCCCAGAGGAACCGTCACTCTCAGTGCAAGCTTGGAGGGCCAAAGGGCCTCTTCCTGTCCTGTAATTTTCTTTGCTTTCATTTTTGTCACCATTTACCAACACATCGAAATGGTTCTTGAGTGCGATGCACTCTGGTGCTTTTTTGACTACTTGTGTATCCCCTTTCTTCTGATTGGTGGTCACTCATTTTCTCTCTGACTGTATTTCCTTCAGCTGTGAGATGACCATGTCTAAAAACCCTAACCTCTCAGCCTCACAGATGCACTGCTGTGCCTCCAGCCAACGCTCAAACTCCGAGAGCTCCCAAGCTGCTAAAACCAGTGGCACCTCCTGCAAATGTGCTCATCCAGACTGCAAAGAGCGTCTAAGAATTCCCACATATTGCAGGCCGCGCATAACATGGGGACTGATCCCCCCAGTGATAGTTTTAGTTAAAAGGGGTGGCACAGTAGCACAGTGGGTTAGCACTGCTGCCTCACAGTGCCAGAGACCCGGCTCGGGTCACTGTCTGTGTGGAGTTTGCACATCTCCCTGGAAAGACGGAGAATGAGGGGAGATCAAATAGAGGTGTACAAGATTATGAAGGGTATAGATAGGGTGAACAGTGGGAAGCTTTTTCCCAGGTCAGAGGTGACGATCACGAGGGGTCACGGGCTCAAGCTGAGAGGGGCGAAGTATAACTCAGATATCAGAGGGACGTTTTTTACACAGAGGGTGGTGGGGGCCTGGAATGCGCTGCCAAGTAGGGTGGTGGAGGCAGGCACGCTGACATCGTTTAAGACTTACCTGGATAGTCACATGAGCAGCCTGGGAATGGAGGGATACAAACGATTGGTCTAGTTGGACCAAGGAGCGGCACAGGCTTGGAGGGCCGAAGGGCCTGTTTCCTGTGCTGTATTGTTCTTTGTTCTTTATTCTTTATTCTCCCCCCGTCTGCGTGGGTTTCCTCCTGGTGCTCCGGTTTCCTTCCACAGTCCAAAGATGTGCGGGTTAGGTTGATTGGCCATGTTAAATTGCCTCTTGGTGTCAGAGGGATTAACAGGGTAAGTGTGTGGGGTTACGCGAATAGGGCTTAGGTGGATTATGGCCAGTGGGCCGACTTGATGGGGCGAATGGCCTTCTTCTGCACTGTAGGTATTTTAAGACGCTTAAATTTATTCCAAGTAGAAAATTATTCAAGTTTGTTTTAAATAAAAGATGGGAAGGAAGAGGAGAATATTCTTTGCAATGAAGAGTGATGGGAGGAGGCTCACATGGAGGACAAACAGGGCATGGAGTTGAGTGACGTGTTTCCCTGCTGCAAATACCATTTAATGTAAGCACTGAACCCAGTTAAAGAAGCAGCTGACACAATTCCGCAAGGACATCTTTCAGCAATTTTGAGGCTAAAGATTCTTGGTCTGTGCTGCCAGCTGGGACTGTACTGAGTTTTCTGGAGAGCTGCGCGTTGCTATTCTCTAATACTTTGTCAGACGTGTCACATGGTGCCGAGCGTTAAGTGATAATTAAGTGCAGCTGGTTAGCATTTTTATTTTCGCTGCATTTAATTATCATGTTCCCAGGCTGGGGAATTATCACTGACACTTGTAGAATAAAACAATATCAAAGTATTGTTGGATTGTGCTCGCACTTTGAAGTAATTAAGTGGCTTTGACAAAGGTACTCGGTTTAAAAATAAAGCAACGCTAATAGATAATGCTGAAAGACCCAGCATGTGAATTGTGTGTTTTGTCATGAAAAGGAACAAGTCTTTATGTAAGATGCAACAACGCAAGGCAGAATGAGATCAATTCAACCACAGCAACTGTAGACATTCTGTAGACAGCCGCCAATCCTTCACTCATTGACCAATCAGATATTGTCCATCCACTTCCCTCAACCTAACCCACCGGTGAGGGATTGGAATGCCCTGCCAGCATCAGTAGTAAATGCGCCTAGTTTGGGGGCATTTAAGAGATCCGTAGATAGGTTCATGGACGAAAAGAAATTGGTTTAGGTTGGAGGGTCACAGTTTTTTTTTTTAACTGGTCGGTGCAACATCGTGGGCCGAAGGGCCTGTTCTGCGCTGTAATGTTCTATGTTCTATGTTCTATGCTCCCCTCATCCCCACCCACTGCAAGTGCCTTCTCTCTGACACCCTATCATGTCTTAGAGGAAGATGACATGTTGTATAATTAGGCTTGCATTACTTTTAGGCTGGCACAGTGGTTAGCACTGCTGCCTCAGAGCTCCAGGGACCCGGGTTCAATTCCAGCCTCGTGTCACTGTCTGTGTGGAGTTTGCACGTTCTCCCCGTATCTGTGTGAGTTTCCTCCGGGTGCTCCGGTTTCCTCCCACAGTCCAAAGACGTGCAGGTTAGGTGGATTGGCCATGCTAAATTGCTCCTTAGTGTCCCAAGATGTGTAGATTAGCGGGGCAAATGCATGGGATGATTGAGATAGGGCCTGGGTAAGATGCTCTATTGGAGAGTAGGTGCAGCCTTAATGGGCCGAGTGGCCTCCTTTTGCACTGTCAGGATTCAATGAATTTGGTAATGAAGATTAAGGAGTGATATAATCAAGGTGAATGATGAAATGATTTGAGAGAGGAGATGGAGAGAAAGTATTTCCTCTGGCGGCTGTGTTTTTGGGATGCTGTGGTTGGGGTGATGGGAAAGGAGTCGAGAACAAGACCTTAAAATTAGAGCCAGATCAATCAGTGGTGATGACAGGAAAGACTTTTTCACACAAATGGTAATGGAAATCTGTAACTCTCTCCCACAAAAATGCTGCTGAGGCAGGGAGTCCTGTAGGAATGTGTCCCTTTGTTCTGGACAACTCCAGAAGAGGAAATGGTATTTTTTTTGCATGTACATTACACACCAGAACTAGATAATCCTTCAACCTTCTTAACACAAGGGAATACAAGCCAATGAATTCATTCTCTAGAGCACAAGCAGAGAAATGCAAAGCATATTAAAATGTATGCGGACAAGAAATAGTGAGGAGCAAATCTCCAATGGAAGGAAAGAATGAATTAAAGATGTGAAGAGTAAAATCAAATTTAGGAACTAGACCAAATACAGAGCTACTTAATAATTCAAAAAGCAAGCTTCAGGATGTCTGAATGCAAATGTAAAATTTAAAAAATCACTTGGAATGTGCATGGATCAACAGGGACTAAATTTAACATGCAGAGCCTGATACGAAAGCAGGGGGCAGGTTTATCTGTGTGCTATCTAGAGCAAAATGATAAACACCATTCTCCAATTGTCTATAACTACCACAGGGTCTCATTTCTGACTTGTTCTTTAATCTGCTGTCAAAAGGACTAGACTCTTGTGACCAAACAATTGGCTGCATCACCAGATACAAATGCATATCAGATCTTAGAATGGTTACAGAACTGAAGGGGGTCCATTTAGCCTTTCATGCACATGCTGCCTCTCTGCAAAAGCACTTTAGCTCATCTCACTCCTTTGCCCTGCAAATCTTTCCTTTTCAACTCCTCATCCATTGCCCTTTTGAAAGCCATGACTGAATCTGCCTCCACCGCACGCTCCTGCAGTGCATTCTACACTCGGTAGATGTAAATGCGAATACATGCTGTGAGGAGGACACAAAGAGACTGCGAGGAAATACAGGCAGGATAAGTGGGTGGGAAACAGGTGGCAGATGGAGTGCGATGTCGGGAGGTGTGAGGTTATTCACTTTGCTCATAATAGAAAAACAGGATATTTTTCAAAAGGTGTGAAACCTGAAAATGTTTGTGTTAAGAGGGACTCAAGGTGCCCGTACAAGAAGCACAGAAAGCTGGCATACAGGTACAAACGATGAGAAAGGCAAATGGCATGTTGGTCTTTGTATATTAAAAAATAATTAAATACTCAGCCTTCTGACCCAGACTCCATTGATCTCTGTTCTAGAGAATTCCAAAGATTAAGGACCCTTTGAGAGATTAAATTTCTCCTCATCTCAGTCTTTAAGTGGGAGTTCCTTTATTTTAAACTCATCCCCCTAGTTCAAGGCTCCCCCTTGAGAAGACATATCATGTCAGCACCCACCCTGGCAAGCCCTCTCAGACACTTACATGTTTCAATGAGATCACCTCTCATTCTTCTAAACTTCAACAAGTACAGGCCCAACCTGCTTCACCTTTCCTCATAAAACAAGCCCCTCATCCTGGGCACCAATCTAGGAAACCTTCTCTGAACTGTGTTCAATGCAAGTTAATTTCTCCCTAAATAAGGAGAAAGCTGTACACATTACACTCGGTGAGGTCTCGCCAATGAGTATTTCAGGGCTTGTACAAATCTTTCAGCTAATTCATTCATAGATGGCCAAGGGGCATGGATTTGATATGTTGAATACTATTCACTCCGAGGTAATCTTCAAATTCTTGTGAAATAAACTGTCACTGACAATTTGTTCCAGATTGCCAAACCTTGCAGGGATTTCATGAAGTTTCTCGATGGTTTGCCCAGTGATGATGGATTTCATCATGACAACTTCTGGCCATTTAGAATGCACATCAGTTATGACCAAGAGCATGCAACCCTCCAATGGACCAGTGAAATCAACGTGCAGGCATTTCCATGGCACTTTAGGCTACTCCCATGTGTGTAAAGGTGACAACGGTGGTGAGTTCCTCGCATAAGCACATAACTGGTACTGTCCAATTTTTTCCTCTATCTGGTCATCCAGGCCTTGTTAGGAATGGGTTAACAGACCTTCTAATTAAGCCCCAATTAGCCAATAGAAGTCACTGATATATAAAGGGGCTACAGGTGGCACTGGGTGTTGATGGAGAATTATATGTGGAGTTAGATCAAAGAAATAAAGGTAGTTTATGAAGAAGCTGAACTCATGTCTCCTTTACTGAACTGCAACTGAGAGGCTCAAACAGACCCAACCACCAAAAGTAACTTTGAGCAAGCTCCTTCATTCAGGCCATGACTGGATGCCCTTTATGCAGTTCCTCCAACAATTTTTGTCATATATTAAGGGGAGCGATTGCCCCACAATAAGCATCCAGCTTGGACTGTCAACTCAAGCTTCCTTGCAAGTGTGGTTTTAAATCAGGATGCATTCCAGCTATCCTCCCTAACAACACCACATCTATCACCTTCACCATGACAGGATTACGCCTGGTTTGTCTTGATTAAGACTAAGAGTGTTTTCCCTTGGCTCAATGGAAGGAGTTCAAGTGAAACTCAAAATCAAAGAGCCAACCTAAACGTTTCAAGGCAAGAGCAGTGCCGTGTGCAACTTGTCCGAAGGATGAATCTGAGTTAATGTGACCTCTCAATACTGGTGTGTTCGAACCAATGACGAGAAGTTGCACAGTTATTCTTTCAGACACTATTTGTATATATCATTAATTGTTGCTTTGGCAATAAAACCTTTTTGTTCTGAAGCCTCATTGAGTCACCTTCGATTTATTACATCCACTCAGCGTAAGGATTTCTCAGATCTGTGTGATCCACCTTTAACCGACAACAAGTTCAATTGTCACTCCTGGATTGTTGTCGTTCCTTTCAGCCATTTCATAAATTATTTTCACTGATTTTGTCAAATTCTTCTTTTTAAATGTGTCCGGGTTATTTTCCTGAACATTCTTTTCAGGGAAACCTGGTCTTGCCAATCAGCTCTGGCAATGTGGCCAGCGTTGCCACAATTCTTGCATTCGCTATCCTTGCTCTAGTACCCAGTTGGTGAATGGTTTGTTCTTGCACATCGATGGCACGCCTATTGCTGGGCAGTCTTCCTCTGGGTGGCGTCCACCCTATGGTCTTGTGCCTGTCCCCAACTGCAAAGCCTCTCCAGCTGCGAGTTCCATCAAGCCTGCAATCTCAAAAGCTGTTTTTAAGTTGCGTTCAGTGAGCAAGCACTGCCGGATTGCCTCATTTCTTAACCTGCAGACAAAATAATCTTGAAGAGCATTATCCAATGATTCACCAAATTCGCAATAGTTTCCGAGAGGCTTTCAGGCTGCTACAAACTGTGAAACATTCTTCTCCTCTAATTGGTTTCTTCGATGAAACTGGAACCCTTCTGCAATAATAAGTGGCTTAGGCAAATATTGTTGTTCCAGGAATTTCACCAACCGCTCGAGGGTTTTGGTACCGGACTTCTCTGACTGGGAGTAAGTTAAAGGCTTTACTTCCTAGTACTGCGAAAGGTTGGTAGTGTTTCTCTGCATTGGAGCTCCAATGTTCAATTTCTTCATCAAAAGAGTTTATGGCAACAAATTGACCAACCATTAAGGGGGACAACACAGTGCTGTTCGCAGGAGGCTTCATTTTATTTAGCTGGATCAATAGCTGGTAATATTAATCTGATTGCCCAGCAGACTAACTCCCGAATTAAACACAATGCAGAAATTATTGCACCAACCTTTTCTTTTCCCTTTTCGAGTGCGAGCTCCATGGTTTCCGTGTTACCCAACTGCTTGCACAGACATTGCCAACAGGAGTCTAACCGGTGACCTCTCCGGTAAGAACTCTTCTTTTTCTTGTACCCTACCGGAACTTTCGATGTTGCAATGTTTTGACATGTTGCTGCTCCAACCCGATCTCTGAATCATTGAAGTTCAAGCCCCCACAAATTTGCAGTTTAAAAAATGTTTTTTCTTTGGAGTTTTTCCGGCCCTGATTGGTCGCCAGTTTACTTGTTCTGAAACATCGATGTTGTGAGGTGTGATAACAAGTAATAAAGAGGCGCCATACGAGAGTTGTAACAGAAACAGCAAACAGGTTTATTGCAGAGATGTCCACGGGACAGGGTTAAGATGTAGAATGTCCGTAAGCCTCTGGAAGGCCCCCATGATGTCATGGGGTGACCATGTGATTGTTCTCTTAAAGGAACCATGCCACAACACTGTAATTAACCAAAATATATAACACACCCCCAGTTTGCACTGGGCTTCACTGGACCATTATAGCAGTTTGAGAATATACAAGTGTTCTGGAACTTTACCACCTTGCCCACCGAGGCTCGTAAGATGGACAGAGTGAAGGTGTTCCACAAAGCAGTCACCCAGTCTACGTGTATAGTTTCCCCAGTATAGAGGAGACCGAACTGGCAGCAGTGAATACAATAGGCCAAATTTGAGGATGTGCAAGTGAAACGCTTCTTAACCTGAAAGAAATGTTTAGGACCTTGGACAGTGAGGAGGGAGGGGGTAAAGAGGCAGATGTGACCCTACAGTACAGAAGGAGGCCATTTCGCCCATCGAGTTGTCCCTCCGAAAGAGCATCCCACTCAGGCCCTCCCCTCCGCCCTAACCTCATAACCCCATGCATTTACTGTGGCCATTCCACCTAACCAACACATCTTTGAACACTAAGGGGCAATTTAGCATGGCCAACCCAGCTAACCCGTACACTTTTGGACTGTGGGAGGAAACCGGAGCGCCCAAAGGAAACCCACGCAGACATGGGGAGAATGTGCAAACTCCACCCAGACAGTCACCTGAGGCTGGAATTGAACCCAGGTCCCTGGCATTGTGAGGCAGCAGTTCTAACCACTGTGCCACCGTGCCGCCTACATGAATAGAAGGAGGCCATTCAGCCCATTGTATCTATGCTGGCTCTCTGTAGAGTAATCCAGTCAGCCCCCACCCCTGCCCAAAGCACATACTGATGCTCCCCATGCCATGCTGACGGGGTGCGGCACTGTTGGTGATGCCACATTTCAGATTAAATGTCAGAGCTAGGCCTCCTCAGCTCTCTAAAGTTGATGGAAAAGATGCGGTGGCAGTGCTTGAAGAAGAGCGGGAACGTTTCCCCAGGACTGATGAAAAACAGATTATCTCACTGCTGTTTATGGGATCTTGCTGTGTGCAAATTGACTGCCAAATTTCCTGTCATACAACAATGGAGCACACAGTATTTCCTGAGTGCCAGGCATCCTGAGATGCCATGAACGGTGTTATATGAAAGCTAGCTCTTCCGATTTCATAGTGAATAATTAATGAAGGTATTCCGACTGAGTTTTATAACTGATATGATAGTGAAACTGCAAGGAATTCATACAGACCAAAACTGAAATTATTAATCCTCTGACCAGGTCTCCATTGAAGGAGATTTCATTAGGTGTGGAAAAAGCAGAGAAAGGGTCTGATTCTATCGATGAAAACTTAAAAGTGCAGCAGATCTGAAACAACTTTTTTATTACAGATGGCTGGATCTATAAATTCAAACTCAGTGCAGCTTTTCCCACTCGGAACAGCACTCAGACTGTGTCAGGGAAGGGTGAAGACAGCAATTAAAAATGGGCCAAAAGGAACAGAATGTCAGTAAAGGCTGCACCAAGGAGTGTTAACATCGAACAACTCCACATCACCCTGGTAACCTCTTGAGGGGGACATATGCTGCAGCCTTCATGAGTGAAGGTGTGAGCTGAGTTGCTGTATGCAATTAGGTGGATTTGATCACACACCGGTGTCCAGCTCCAACACAAGTCGTGTGTTTGCAGAGGGGAGGGTTGAATTGGTTTTGTCCAGTCACCTTTTCTTCCGGATTGCATTTCAAAATGTATTCAGATATTGCACGAGATTTCCTCATTATTCCTTAACCTGTGTGGTCGGTACACTCATAGATTCCTACAGTGCAGAAGGAGGCCATGCGGGTGGAACGTGCAAACTCCACACAGACAGTGACCCAAGCCGGGAATCGAACCCGGGTCTCTGGCGCTGTGAGGCAGCAGTGCTAACCACTGTGACACCGTGCCGTACCATGCATTAATATATTTATTGAAGAGTTCAGTCACTGGAGTGCATTTGAGGGGCTTTCAAAATGCGGCGGCTTCTTTTAATTGGCCTCTGGAGAAGATGTCCAGAATTCTACCACCTCACCCGCCACAGAATCAGAGCAGGCGAGGGTTCGACAATTGAAATCTCTGTTGACCTCAGACGGGAATTTCCAACCTCGCCCGAGCAAGGCTACAAACTCCCGCCCGATGTCTGGAACAGGCTGGATCTGCCAGGCCAGAGACCGTGGTAAGGGTGAGTGAGTGCCTGAGCATCGATGCAGGCCGCGGTTTTCCACCCCACCGCTGTGCGTTGTCTTGTGGTGCAGGTGGCTCCCTATCAGCCAGCGGTGGTATCTTCCAGTCCCACCGAGGGAAGCCGTCGGGGGGAGGCGGGGTGGTGGGGATCGGGATCGAGATCTTGTCAGCGGCTAGCGCTGGAAAATCCCACCTGTAGCTCCTTTAAGTTCATTCACAAGATGCGAGTGTCATTAAAATGACCAACATGTGTTGCCCATCCCTATTGGCCGGAAGAAGATGATGATGAGTCACCTTTATGATTCGGCTATTCATCTAAACACCTTCCAAGCATTCCAGTCTAATCAGACAAACAAGAACAGGAGTCAACTTTTAATTAATCCAACAATTTCTTTCTTTATTAAACACTTCAGGTACCAACTCAAACAGCTGCAACTCATTAACTCATTTACTGAACTTGAATTCTTAACCGAACATTAATTTTATTGAACTTTAACTCTTAACTGAACATTAAGGGTGACACAGTGGTTAGCACTGCTCCGGGTTCGATTCCCGGCTCGGGTCACTGTCTGTGTGGAGTTTGCACGTTCTCCCCGTGTCTGCGTGGGTCTCCTCCGGGTGCTCTGGTTTCCTCCCACACTCCAAAGGTGTGCGGGTTAGGTTGATTGGCCATGCTAAATTGCCCCTTAGTGTCAGGGGGACTAGCTAGGTAAGTGCATGGGTTATGGAGATAGGACCTGGGTGGGATTGTGGTCGGTGCAGATTCGATGGGCCGAATGGCCTCCTTCTACACTGTAGGATTCTATGATTCTATGATTAATTTTAACTACTTAACTGAAAACAAACACTATAAAGTTTAAGGAAGAATTGGCTAAATTCTTTACTGATATAGAATCTATCTTTGTAGTCTTCTCTGAGGAAAATTCCTTCAGGGCACGCTTCTTACGATGGTTAATCTCTACAGAGTTGTCGTTGGCAAACAAAGGACAGCAATATCTGTTATCTACAATTTCTACCAAATGTTCCCAGAAGATTCTCTGTCATCCAGCCAATTGTGTAACCAGAAAGCAATCACATGACTCAAACAACCAATGAAATCACTTGTGAATGATGCCGCTATGCTTGGTTCAGATTGCATGTCCTTCACATAATGGCAATAAAATTCAAAGCCACTATGTCCACTCGAAAATAAACAACTTCCCTCATTTAGTCAAAACAGGAAGCTTCAGGTCATAGTTTCCAGACCAGAACCCTGATTCAGAGTAACTTTACGACCTGCATCTGGTTTTAATTATAAGTTGACTAAAAATCCCAGCATGCTTAGCTCTCAGCCAGAATAGCCTTTTTAAAGCCACATGATTGTTGTTAAATCGTTGTTGTAGTCACTCTACAGTCTCTAGGAATTGTTTGAGTATCAGGATAGTTAAGATGCATTTTGTCGTTGACCTGGACTCACAAGCCAGACAGAGTTAGGCTGGCAGATTCCCTTCCCTAAAAGACAGTAGCAACCCAGATAGGTACTTACAATAATCTAGCAGTTTCATGATGAACATTACTGAGACCTTAGTGCAGATTTGTTTAATTAATTCAATTTAAATTCCTCAGTTGGCATGCTTTGATCTGAACTCAGATTTCTAGATGACTTGTCTAAGAACACAACCACAGCACTCCCATTTCTCTCACCGTGACACTGCACATTTCAGATTAAGATCATTTGCAAAAACACCGATTTAAAATTTTCCATCAACCAGCGCAAATGGGCAGCGTATTAGAATGTAATTATTTATTTTCTTTCTTGCTATTATGAAGTATTCCCTGATGTATTTTAGAGTGGTGATGTGCTGAAGTTTGATTAATACAGCTGAAAATGGATCAATCAGCAAGAACAAGCAATTTAATAAGGGTGTCCAACCCTCCACCTGTGACTAACCTGACAGTAAGTCACTGAGCATCACTGAAACAAAATTAAACTGAGCCGTTCCACAGCTCATTGGTGAACACTATTCACTCCCTTTCAAAATTAAATCATTTTTGAAATGAAGAAACATTGAGTATCTATCACTTTCAATGTGTGGGTGGCACGGTAGCTAGCACCGCTGTCTCACAGTGCCAGGGACCTGGCTTCGAATCCAGCCTGGGTCTCTGTGGAGCTTGCACGTCCTCCCTGTGTCTGCGTGGGTTTTCGCTGGTGTAATCTCCAAACTATGTTTGGGGTTGTGGGATTTAACAAAAGGAAAAGAATGTGGTTTGCACATGTAGATTCAAGCTCACATCAACAGATTTATTGAAGAGCTGTTCTTCGAACTGCACAGAGTGCAAACTGAAAGTGAAACAACAGCTTCTGCAACACCCTAATGACATCACTATCAAATCATGTGATCAGCTTTTTAAAGCAACCTGCGACCCTTTTAAATATATAACATCCCTCCCCCTTTACTTTTGTGACCATGACAACAAATGATTACAATGTTATACATAGGATCAATAATGCCCGAGACACAGCACTAAACATCGTTAATCATTGGCCCATGACTTTTGTTTATCAGTGGGAAGCTATGGTCTGCTGATACTAAGTGAAAAAAGTACCTAGTTACCTGCGTTCGAAGATCGTGAAGAAACTTTCATTTCCACCAGCAGTGTCGGAACAATCTGCGCGGGTTCGAGTGGGACGCAGTTTCAGAGTAGTCACACCCCCTTGTGATGGGAAGTGAAGGGAGTACCCATTGAGTGCAGAGATTGAAACAGCTTCTTTGTATTGAAGTTAGAGGAAGCAACAGGTCTGATAGCTGTATTGTGATGTTAGTGTTTTTCTTTATATTATGATCTCTGCAACTCTCACAGCTTCAGTGATGTAATTGTTGCCGGCTTGACTGGAAATGTCCTTCTTTTTCTACTTAAGTGGCTTAAATGTGGTTATTTATGTTTTCTCTGGGATCAGTTTTACGATCCTTCATTGTTAGGAGGACGGTCGTGTATTTTTGGACAGTTTTTTTTCAGTGAGTTTAAGGTTTCATTTTGTGTTTGGCTGCAGTTAGCGTTTAGCTTTACAAGGGATGACAGGCTAAAAAGAAATGTTTTCCCTCTCTCCCTGTTGTTTTGGAAATTCTGCTGGATATCTGAAAGAAAGATCTGACCTTCCTGCGGTAAAGATTCTGCAGTTGGTAGCTTGACCAGAGGGTCTCTTCTTGGGGTCCTGAGAAGCTGTTTTGTCTTCAACTTGTTCTGGGTATCCAGAGGACTGCAGACGTCAACCAAAGGACTCAATTCCTAGTATCACGTGAGCCTTAGTCTATGCTGTGTTGAACCTGTTTAAAGCGTTGTTTATGGAGGTTGGTTTGCTTGGGACAGCTCATATATATTCATTCAGGGTTATACATTATTGTGGTTGTTTTGTTTTTCTTTGTAATTGTTAGAAGTTATCACTAATTTTCTTTCCATACTTGTTAACTATATTCTTAAATAAACTTTGTTTAATAAAAGCTCCCTCGTGGGTCATTTGAATCATACCTGAGGTGAAACACCTCATGTTATCCTAGCTAAATTCAAGGTGAAAAATTATGATCCAGGCGGGCTCCATTAATATTCCAGAGTTTCTGACCTGAATCATAACTATATCAAAGTACTTTGAGTTAAGTTAAGTTTATTTATTAGTCACAAGTAAGGCTTACACATACAAAAGTCTGAGGTCATGTACCAACCGACTCAAGAACAGCTTCTTCCCTTCTGCTGCCAGATTTTTGAATGGACCTACCTCGCATTAAGTTGATCTCTCTCTACACCTTAGCTATGACTGTAACACTACATTCTGCACACTCTCCTTTCCTTCTCTATGAATGGTATGTTTTGTCTGTATAGTGCGCAAGAAACAATACTTTTCACTGTATACTAATACATGTGACAAAGCCCCAGGGCCTGATGGCATCTATCCTCGACTGCTCAGGGAGACGAGAGGTGAAATTGCTGGGCCTCTCACGGAAATCTTTGTCGCTTCTTTGGACACGGGTGAGGTCCCTGAGGATTGGAGGATAGCGAATGTGGTCCCGTTGTTTAAGAAGGGTAGCAGGGATAACCCAGGAAATTATAGGCCGGTGAGCTTGACGTCCGTGGTAGGGAAGTTGTTGGAGAGGATTCTTAGAGACAGGATGTATGTGCATTTAGAACGGAACAATCTCATTAGTGACAGACAGCATGGTTTTGTAAGAGGGAGGTCGTGCCTTACAAATTTGGTGGAGTTTTTTGAGGAAGTGACAAAAACGGTTGAGGAAGGAAGGGCCGTGGATGTCGTCTATATGGATTTCAGTAAGGCATTTGACAAAGTCCCACATGGCAGGTTGGTTAAGAAGGTTAAGGCACATGGGATACAAGGAGAAGTGGCTCGATGGGTGGAGAACTGGCTTGGCCATAGGAGACAGAGGGTAGTGGTCGAAGGGTCTTTTTCCGGCTGGAGGTCTGTGACCAGTGGTGTTCCGCAGGGCTCTGTACTGGGACCTCTGCTATTTGTGATATATATAAATGATTTGGAAGAAGGTGTAACTGGTGTAATCAGCAAGTTTGCGGATGACACGAAGATGGCTGGAATTGCGGATAGCGAAGAGCATTGTCGGGCAATACAGCAGGATATAGATAGGCTGGAAAATTGGGTGGAGAGGTGGCAGATGGAATTTAATCCGGATAAATGCGAAGTGATGCATTTTGGAAGAAATAATGTAGGGAGGAGTTATACAATAAATGGCAGAGTCATCAGGAGTATAGAAACACAGAGGGACCTAGGTGTGCAAGTCCACAAATCCTTGAAGGTGGCAACACAGGTGGAGAAGGTGGTGAAGAAGGCATATGGTATGCTTGCCTTTATAGGACGGGGTATAGAGTATAAAAGCTGGAGTCTGATGATGCAGCTGTATAGAACGCTGGTTAGGCCACATTTGGAGTACTGCGTCCAGTTCTGGTCGCCGCACTACCAGAAGGACGTGGAGGCATTGGAGAGAGTGCAGAGAAGGTTTACCAGGATGTTGCCTGGTATGGAGGGTCTTAGCTATGAGGAGAGATTGGGTAGACTGGGGTTGTTCTCCTTGGAAAGACGGAGAATGAGGGGAGATCTAATAGAGGTATACAAGATTATGAAGGGTATAGATAGGGTGAACAGTGGGAAGCTTTTTCCCAGGTCGGAGGTGACGATCACGAGGGGTCACGGGCTCAAGCTGAGAGGGGCGAAGTATAACTCAGACATCAGAGGGACGTTTTTTACACAGAGGGTGGTGGGGGCCTGGAATGCGCTGCCAAGTAGGGTGGTGGAGGCAGGCACGCTGACATCGTTTAAGACTTACCTGGATAGTCACATGAGCAGCCTGGGAATGGAGGGATACAAACGATTGGTCTAGTTGGACCAAGGAGCGGCACAGGCTTGGAGGGCCGAAGGGCCTGTTTCCTGTGCTGTACTGTTCTTTGTTCTTTATTCTTAATAATAAATCAAATCAAATTAACACTGCAATGAAGTTACTGTGAAATTCCCCTAGTTGCCACAGTCCGGCACCTGTTCAGGTCAATGCACCCTAACCAGCACGTCTTCCAGAATGTGGGAGGAAACCAGAGCACCCGGAAAAAACCCACACAGACACGAGGAGAACATGCAAACTCCACACAGACGGTAACGCAAGCCGGGAATTGAACCCAGGTCCCTGGCACTGTGAGGCAGCAGTGCTAACCACTGTGTCACCCGTCTTAGTTCGTAGACAGTGCTATTGTATTTGGTTATTTTAAAGTGTCATTTTAATTTTATTTTTTATGATTGAAGATAATTATCATTTCATATTTATAGGTGGACATAGGTTTTGTTACTTGTTTTAAATCTGTGAGAATATTATTTAAATCTGCATGATATTATTCTGTAACTTGCCGTGTTTTCACTTCCTGCTGAGCAAGATGCAGTGCCGTCAGGGATGCGGGAGGTTATATCATGTGGATGGGGAAGGATCCGGGGGCGACGCAGGAGGAATTAGAGTCCCTCCCGTCTCCTTCCAGCACTGCTACCTCCACTTCACCCACCCCCTCCTCTTTACACATACTCCTTGTGGTTAATTGTTCAGTGCAGTTGGCTACTGATTTGTTGTAAGATGTGTGATCTGACAAGTTTTTTTTATTTGTTTATCCGTAGAATATTTCTTCTTTGATTCTTTCAATTGTGTTATTCAGTTACAATTATCTCCAAATTTTCATCTCAGGATTTGATAAGCTTCAATGTAAAACATTTATTAACCAAAATAACGTTACAGACAAAAAACTTTGATACCATGTTGACATTTAACTTAACGTTTAACTTTAGAAGTTGCAGAATGACAATTCGTCGAATAACTACCTCAACTTTTCCAAATTTCTTGCAATGAATTATATTTTTGTACTTTAACTCAATAATCAATAAGACATTTCTTTAATTGAACAAAATGGTTCTGTTGTCATTTGTGAACAAGGAGTTAAGGGAGGGGGGAGAGGGAGGGAGGGGAGAGAGGGAGGGAGGGGAGAGAGGGACGGGAGGGGAACGTGGGGAGAGAGGGACAGGAGGGGAACGAGGGGAGAGAAGGAAGGGAGGGGAATGAGGGGAGAGTGGGAGGGGAGGAGAACGAGGGGAGAGAGGGAGGGGAGGGGAACGAGGGGAGAGTGGGAGGGGAAGGAGAGGAGAGTGGGAGGGGAGGGGAAGGAGAGGAGAGTGGGAGGGGAGGGGAACGAGAGGAGAGTGTGAGGGGAGGGGAACGAGAGGAGAGTGGGAGGAGAGGGGAACGAGAGGAGAGGTTTGAACACCGCGCACTCTTAGCGCGCATGTCCATGCGTCAGCACTTTCGGCGTACAGTCTGCGTGCACTATGATTTGGGACAGAGGTTAGGGGCCATAATACACAATTAACAATAAAGTCAATCAGGAGGACATCTATTCCTCTTTGGTTGTGTACAACATTCAGGAATTTGGCTGTCCTCCACCCTAGAAGTAAGATTTGGAACTTCAGCAGACATTTCTTCTCTTGGAACTAATTCTGACTCATTGCCAGGTGGTACAGTAGCTAGGACAGAATCATCAGGCAACACAGATTCAACTAAGTCTTCTGTAGTAGTATTCACAATACTCGGGACGAAAGACGTTGGTGTTTCTGGAGATGATTCAGATAAACTAGGGAAAGAATAGGGCCCATTAAGGATCACAGTGGTAATTTGCGTGTGAAGCCTCAGGACGTTGGTAGGGTTCTAAATTAATACTTTGAGTCAGTTTCACCAGAGAGAGAGAGAGACAACATGGGTATAGGAACTAGGGAGAAGGACTGTGATATAATTAAAGAAATTAACATAAACAGAGAGGAGGTTTGGAGTGGTCTGGCAGACTTAAAAGTAGATAAACGTCCAGGGTCAGATGAAATGTACCCCAGGCTGTTGAGTGAGGCAAGGGAGGAAATAGCTGGGGTGCTGGCAATAATTTTCAATTCCTCTCTGGACACAGGAGAGGTGTTGGAGGAGGACTGGAGCGCAGTCAATGAGGTACCATTATTAAAGAAGGGAGGAGGGGATAAACCAGGAAACTACAGGCCGGTCAGTCTAACCTCAGTGGTGGGGAAACTATTGGAAGAAATTCTGAGAAACTAAATTAATCTGCATTTGGAGAGGCAGGGGTTTATCAAGAACAGTCAGCATGGTTTTGTAACGGGAAGGTTGTGTCTGATCAACTTGATTGAACTTTTTGAAGTACTGACCAGGTGTGTAGATGAGGGCTATGAATTTGGTGTAGTCTACTTGGACTCAGCAAGGCTTTTGACAAGATCCCACAGGAGAGACTGAGAACAAAGATAAAAGCCCATGGGATTCAAGGAAATTTAGCAAATTGAATGCAGAAATGGCTGAGTGGCAGAAAACAGAGAGTGATCGTCAAGGTGTTTTTCAGACTGGAAGGCTGTGTACAGTATGGTTCAGTAAGAAGTTTAACAACACCAGGTTAAAGTCCAACAGGTTTATTTGGTAGCAAAAGCCACACAAGCTTTCGGAGCTCTAAGCCCCTTCTTCAGGTGAGTGGGAATTCTGTTCACAAACAGAGCATATAAAGACACAGACTCAATTTACATGAATAATGGTTGGAATGCGAATACTTACAACTAATCAAGTCTTTAAGAAACAAAACAATGTGAGTGGAGAGAGCATCAAGACAGGCTAAAAAGATGTGTATTGTCTCCAGACAAGACAGCCAGTGAAAGAAGTGTCCAGTTGGAATAGTGTTGGCTATTATTTGATTGAGGAAGGTTGGAATCAGCTGGACTCCAGGGTTTAATATTCTAACAGCACCCACATGCCAGGCTCACATGGAAGGGACGGCTGCTTCTGTGACAGCCACAGTCATCACGGAGAATCACTCCAGTCAGGGTCTGAACCCTCCTTCAGCCAACGAGAGAGGCCAATCAAGATGGGAGGAATGAAAAACCCAGGAGAGTTCAAGAGAGAATGTGGAGGAAACTGAGGGGGGATATTTTTATAAGAGAATATCAGTTTAAAAAAACACCTTCACGGATTTGGATTAACAGAAGTGAGTTATTGATGCAGGAGAACAGCCTGAGGCAAAAGGAAAGAACACTGCAAGGTGGGCAAGTGAGAATGAGCATTAAAGGTGGAAAAGCATCACGAAAAAAAGGAAACTTAAACAACAAAATTAAAAACAAGAGGGAAATTAGGAGGATAAATCAAGTTGAGTGATAGAGAAGCCAGGCAGTTCGAGTGCTGACAGTCAAAGAAATGAAGATGAAGAGGAAATAATGAAGGAGCTAATCAAACAAAAATTAATGACAATTATGAAATAGGAATATCAGGAGAGGCGTGAGTCATCAATAAAACAATAATGGACATTGATTGAACATTGATCACTTTCCATTCATTTTTGAGGTCTGTGCATTGGTGACAAATACAGACAATTTCCCCAATCATATTGGACAGCAGTTAAGAACAGGGTGGCACAGTGGTTAGCACTGCTGTCTCACAGCGCCAGAGACCCCGATTAAATTCCAGTCTCAGGTCACTGTCTGTGCGGAGTTTGCACATTCTCCCCGTGTCTGCATGGGTTTCCTCCGGGTGCTCCGGTTTCCTCCCACAATCCAAAGCTGTGCAGGTTAGGTTGATTGGCCATGGTAAATTGCCCCAAGTGTCAAGGGATTAGCAGAGCAAAAACGTGGGGTTGCGGGAATAGGGCCTGGGTGGGATTGTAGTCAGTGCAGACTCGATGGGCCGAATGGCCTCCTTCTGCACTGCAGGGATTCTATGAGTCTATGGTTAACCAATCATGTTTATGTGGGAGTCACATATAGAACCAGATTGGGCGAGGGCAGCAGGACCTCTTCCATGAAGGACATTCGTAAACCAATTGGGTTTTTACAATAGTCTTACAGGTTCCTGGCGGGAGAACGCGCAAACTCCACACACACAGTGACCCAAGCCCTGGCGCTGTGAGGCATCAGTGCTAACCACTATGCCACCGTGCCGCCCCAGTGCAGTTGACTCTTAACTGCTCCTCTGAAATGCCACTCAGTTCAAGGGCAATTAGGGATGGACAATAAATGCTGGCCAGCCGGTGACGCCCGCATCCCACGAAAGGATAAAAAAAGGCTGTCCAGGAGGTTTAAGTGTTGAAGCATGACATCAATGAGCTGTCTGAATGGTGCAGCTAGACTAAGGAGGGTGCTTATTAGCACGGCCTCTCCATGAAGGAGAAAGCAATCGTGCCCTATTATATTCCTGAGACTACTCATGACACTAATTGGCCTTTTAGCTAAGATCAAGCATCGTCAGATTAAGCCCCAGATCAGGTGCAATGCCTTTTCTTGTCAGCTTGGTCTTGTGCGTCTCTCTTTTTTTAAAACTAATTTACAGGATGAGAGCGTCACTGGCTGGGCCCAGCATTTATTACCCGTCCCTAACTGCTCTCCAGGGCATTTGAGAGACAACCACATTGCTGTGGGTCTGTAGGCCAGACCGGGTAAGGACAACAGATTTGCTTCCCTAAAGGACATTGGTGAACCAGATGGGTTTTTCTGAAAATCGACAGTGGTTTCACGGCCATCATAGAAATCATAGAAACCCTACAGTGCAGAAGGAGGCCATTCGGCCCATCAAGTTTGCACCAACAACTATCCCACCCTAGGCCCTATCCCCACAACCACACACATTTACCCCACTAATCCCTCTAACCTACACATCCCAGGACAATAAGGGGCAATTTATCATGGCCAATCAACCTAACCCACACATCTTTGGCGTGTGGGAGGAAACCGGAGCACCCGGAGGAAACCCACGCAGACACGAGGAGAACGTGCAAAGTCCACACAGACAGTTACTCAAGCTGGGAATTGAACCCGGGTCCCTGGCGCTGTGAGGCAGCAGTGCTAACCACCGTGCCACCGTGCTGCCCCGGGTCCCTGGCGCTGTGAGGCAGTAGTGCTAACCACCGTGCCACCGTGCTGCCCCGGGTCCCTGGCGCTGTGAGGCAGTAGTGCTAACCACTGTGCCACCGTGCCGCCCCTCAGTAGACTTTTAATTCCAGATTTTTATTGAATTCAAATTTTGCTGTCAGCCGTGGTGGGATTGGAACCCTGGTCCCCAGGTCTTGCTCTGGTTCTCTGGATTACTAGTCCAGTGACAATGCCATTATGCCACGGCCTCCAACAGACCAATGAATTGGGGTCATTGGTTACCCACCTCCATCCAATAGGCAGTTGAACCACTGCCATTCTCACTGCTTGGAGTATCCCCTGAGGGGGTAAACACATTGACTTCCCTCCCAATGCCTTTCTTTTTCCTCCCATCTCCAAAGGGCTAGTATAATCCCGGTCAACATTTCAGGTTGATGACTCGTCATCAGAAATGGGAGTGCAGAGAGATCCAACAGTTCTTACATGAGGAAATCATAGAATCGTAGAATCCCTACAGTGCAGAAGGAGGCTATTCGACCCATCGAGTCTGCACCGACCACAATCCCACCCAGGCCCTATTCCCGCAACCCCACATGTTTACCCTGCTGATCCCCCTGACACTAGAGTCAATTTAGCATGACCATAGAGTCATAGAGGTTTACAGCACGGAAACAGGCCCTTCTGCCCAGCTTGTCCATGCCGCCCTTTTTTTAAAATTCCCTAAACTAATCCCAACTGCCTGCATTTGGCCCATATCCCTCTATACCCATCTTACCCATGTAACTGTCTAAACACTTTTTAAAAGACAAAATTGTACCCGCCTCTACTACTACCTCTGGCAGTTTGTTCCAGACACTCACCACCCTGTGTGTGAAAAAATTTCCCCTCTGGACCCTTTTGTATCTCTCCCCTCTCACCTTAAACCTACGCCCTCTAGTTTTAGATCCCCTACCTTTGGGAAAAGATATTGACTATCTAGCTGATCTGTGCCCCTCATTATTTTATAGACCTCTATAAGATCACCCCTCAGCCTCCTACGCTCCAGTGAAAAAAAGTCCCAGTCTATCCTGCTTCTCCTTATAACTCAAAGCAATCAACCTGACCCGCACATCTTTGGAAAAGTGGGAGGGAATAACTGGGAAGGCTGTATGATCTGAAATTGTTGAACTCAACATTGAGTCTGGAAGGCTGCAATGTGTCTTGTTGAAAGGTGAGGTACTGTTCCTCAAGCAGTGGAACAATGTAGGATGAAGAGGGCAGGCAGAGTCAGAGTGCGAGTGGGATGGTAAATTAAAATGACCGTCAACCGGAAGCTCAAAACCAGTGGACTGAACAGAGGTGGACGCAAAATGCTCAGCCAGTCTGTCATTGGTCTGTCCGGTTTGGACAAGGTGGCATTGTTAGCAGCAAATACAGTGGATGAAATTGCTGCTGAGTATTTTCACACTTACTGTTTAGAATCTCCAGCTTTCGTTGTGGGATTGTGAATTAACATTCCGTGGATTATCAATCCAAGCCCTCGGAGTGCTTGTCCAGTAACATAACAATGACACTGCAGTACCCAGTGGGAACATTTGTTAGCAATCCACTTAACTGCAGTTCCCATGGAAACATGACATCCTGACACCCAGTAACAAGAAGGTAAGCAGTCCAATTATAGCTGATCTGCATAACCCACAGCTTAGCATCTCAATAATCAGGAAATGAGCTTCTGACTCATGTATAACATCTGGTGGCGGGTAATCCAGATGTGTTGAAAATGTGGAAGATTCGTTTAAGTGAGCAACATTTATCATTTACAGTATTCATCTTACAAACTCACGACTCCTTAATACATCCAAAAATAACTTATGCAATACAAATATAACACCTTTTAAATGATATAAACTTCTCAAGATGCTTTGAAGCAGTGATTATCAGGCAAGTTTACATACAGCAAGTTTGAATTAGCTTGGGTAATGACTGGATCGTTTGTTTGCATGATGTTGATTGTGGGATAAATATTGACCAGAATCCTGGAGCGGGCTCCCCTGCTTATCTTCAAATTGACATCGTGGGATCTGTAATGTCGAGCCAAGAGAACAGATGGGCATTGATTTAATATCTCATCCCGAAAGACAGCAATTCCAACAGTGCAGCATTCCCTCAGTACTGTTCTGGAATGTCGACTCAGTTGATATGCTTAGGTTTCTGAGTGGGCCTTGAACTCACAACCTTCAGACTCAGTAGGTGAGAATGATTCTCACTGAGCCACAACTGTGAAACCATTTGCTCGGACAGGTAGCCATGGGTCAAGAAGAGAAAAGAGTTGATGTTTCGAGTCCAGATGACCCTTTGTCAAAGCTTTTCTCTCCTTCCAGATGCTGCCAGACCTGCTGAGATTTTCCAGCGTTTTCTCTTTTGGTTTCAGATTCCAGCATCCGCAGTAATTTGCTTTTAGCCATGGGTCAACCTGGGAGGTTACATCCTAGCCAGTTTCTTAGTGAGGAATTGAAGGAGGGGATTTAGGACTCACGTGGTTCAAAGGTAAAACATTGTCTGGATTTTCATTCTGAGTTTTCTAACACACGGTATCTACTCTGGGCCTCCACTAATTCAGCCCATCTTCAAGAATATCAGAATGCCAGCAGATCTTGTTAAACGCCTTAATAAATACACAAGAGAGAGAAAGGAGTAGGAAGATCAGCTGATGGGACGGGATGAAATGGGATAAGGCGGCTGGTGTGGAGCATGAACGCTGATCTGTTCCCATGTGACTGCCTCCCTTGTCCTTCCGGGTGGTTGTGGATTTGGGATTTAAACGTGAGCTGTTGAAATAGATTCTGTTGTGTAGTGAAATCTATGAAGGATTCACATTTTCATTATCAGGTCAGCGGTAAAATAGTTCCTTTTATCATTTGTCTAATGTAGTTTAAAAAATAGCTCATCCTTGTGTGTGTGAGCAAGTAATGTTCTTCCTACAGCTTGGCTCCAGGAAGTGGTCAGCAGAATTCACACAAATTGGATTTCTGCCTCTTTTCTATCCAGATATTAAAGCAGTGGAGAAATGTCAGCATGTTATAAATCGCAGCATCCTCATCATCGATGTGAAGATACACTCTTCTTTCCACTCTATGAAGCATTTTCCCACACACAGAAAGTTCTGGATCTTCTGCCTCATAATGTGTTTCTAATTTCATCCCATTTAACCCAAATCACTCCTCTTTTCATCAATGTGAGAGATAATCACGTCTTTTCATCTCCAGCAGAGCAGCAGCTAATAATTACGTGAGGAGCCACCTCATGCCACCCACCTCACACGTAACGTGATGACAGACAGATGACCTCCTGCGCACAGTTCCTGCACATCACAAAAACAATCAATGGCTTTCCTGTTTTTTTTCCCAGAATTTTTCTTCCTCGTGCATCCCAGTTTGCTTCTCCTTCCTCTACCTGTCCAACAGTCACACATTTGAACTCACCTCCTGACTCCGCAAAGCCTGTCCACCATCTATAAGGCACAAGTCAGGAGTGTGATGGAATACTGCCCACTTGCCTGGATGAGTGCAGCTCCAACAACACTCAAGAAGCTCAACACCACCCAGGATAAAGCAGCTCCGCTTGGTCAGCACCCCAGCCACCATCTTAAACATTCACTCCCTCCATCACTGACATACAGTGGCAGCCGTGTGTACCATCTTCGACAGCACCTTCCAAACCCGCAACCTCTACCATCTAGAAGGGCAAGGGGAGCAGATACCTGGAAACACCACCACCAAGTTCCCCTCCAAGCCGCACACCATCCTGACTTGGAAATATATCAGTATTTCACCTGATATACCAGTATTTCACCTGTTGAAGGAACAGCGCTCCGAAAGCTCATTATTCCAAATAAACCTGTTGAACTTTAACCTGTTGTTGTGAGACTTCTTACAGGAAATATAACGCCATTCCTTCACTGCCGCCAAGTCAGGTTCAAGAATATTGCTCAACATGACCTCCTCTAGGGTATTCTGGGATTGGAAATAGATTCTAGTCTGGCTGGTAATGGCTACATCCCATCAACAAATACATTAAATAAGGTGTCAGCTGTTTGATCAATTGGCCACTCCTCACTGGCCAACCCACAGAGATGAAATAAAATAAAAGCAAAATACTGCAAAAGCTGGAAACCTGAAATAAAAACAGAAAATGCTGGAGAAACTCTGGCAGTATCTGTGGAGAGAGAGACAGAGTTAACGTTTCGAGTCCACATGACTCTTGTACAGAATGATATTTGAGTGTCAGCACTGTCTATTCAACCATTTTGTGTAGGGAAGGGAGACTTTAAATTCAAATCTAGTTTGATCTTCCATGAATATGGAGCAATTGTACCTCATGCAAATCTACAAACATCTTTATCCCTCTGACTTGGATGAAATCAGATACCTTCTGCCCAACTGAAGGATCTAGACCATGATCCTCTCTGTTCTGGAGCCAATACTTAGCCCTCAAACAACATCTGGAACATGCTGTGGGTGCTGGGGAGTCGATACTGCAGACATCTGATGAAAGGTCAGTGAGCAGAATCATTGGCTGGAATCTAGAGGAGGTAACGGGGGTCTCGCCTGCCAGCTCGAGAACCAGAGAGAAGCCCTGGATCGCCTCTCCCAGAGTTTCCTGCCATGTTAACCACTACTCGGGCAGTTGACAGGCCGATGGTGGGCCTTCCCCAGGAGCAGAAATCCCACCTGCCGAGAGTCGCTGGCCAATTAGATGCCGCCGGCTGCGCATTGCTCAGTAGCACCATCAGGAGGCAGTGGCTGCTGTAGGTACAACGCCCACCCATTGCCGAGTTTGGTCATTGGATAAAGGGAAAATACTGCGGATACTGGAATCTGAAACAGAAACGGGAAATGCTGGAAAATCTCAGCATGCCTGGTTGCATTTATGGAGAGAGAATAGAGCCAACGTTTCGAGTCAGAGCTCTGACAAAGGGTCATCCAGACTCGAAACGTTGGCTCCATTCTCTTTCCACAGATACTGTCAAGCCGGCTGAGTTTTTCCAGCATTTTCTGTTTTTCTCATTGGACATCAAGCTCGGGTGAGGGATGGTGGGGGTGACGGGAGAGGGATGTAAGCAGCAAGGGCAAGTGGCTGGCTCTCAGCAGGTACCCCCTGTCTGATGCTGAGTGCCAGAGTGCCTTTTAACAAGGACATGTTTTCATTCCCAAAACAGATTACCTCATCATTTCTTTCATTTTTGCCTGTGGGATCCTGACCTATGCAGATTGGTTACTGTGTTTCCGACACCACAACAGCGGCAACAATCCAAGCGTACTTCATTGGCCATACAGAACCTTGGCATGTTTTCAGGTTGTGGGCCATGGTAGAGAGAAGTAGGTCCTTTCATTTCCAGTTTCAGATGGCTGGGAACTAAACTCACTGAGGCGCTGTAACGCAAGTCATTCTCCTTGTGGCGCTAGCCCAGAAAGCCCATCCCTGTGATGGGGCATTGCCATTCTGGGAGCAGCTGCATATTAGAGATGGGTAACAGGTGCTGGCCCAGCCAGCGACGCCCACATCCTGTGAAAGAATAGAAACAAATAGTCGTGGGAACTCTAGCTTCCCTCGCCTTCTCCCTGTGACTGACTTAGGCTGATCCCGGTTCCAATTACAAAATTCTGGCACTTTATATTTACTTCTTCAATCCTTAAATACACGGACAGGCACCAAGAATCTAGCGAACTGACTCATGCTGAATCTGAAACTTCTTCTTCCTTGGCAGCAGGAGCTGAGAATGCTGCAGCTTGCTTCAGCTGCTCATAATGGGGAAGTCAGTTTGGATGTGGAAGGGCCGGTGACATTCCGAGGGATTGAGAGTCACAGCCGAGAATGGGGCCATTCAACTCATCATGCCTATGCCAGCCCTTTGAAAGAACTATCCAATTAGCTCCCCTGCCTGCTCCTTCCCCTGGAGTCCTGCAATATCTTTTTTTTTCTCTTTTCCATTATCCAATTCCCGTTTGAAAGTTACTATTGCCTTTCATGCAGTGCACTCCACATCGCAGCTTGCTGGGGTTTATGTTCCTTTCTGGGCCTGGAACCAATTATTTTATTGTGTCCTATTTTTATCTCCCTGTCAGTGGGGAAACAGTTTCTCTATATCTACCCAAGCCCTTCATACATTGGACACCTCCATGAAATCTCCCCTCTTACCGTGTTGACGTGCCCTGAGTAACTTCAAGATCAAGAGGTTTCTTATTGTCACTGTTGTTAGAATGTAACCAGTGACAACTTTGCATTGGCTGTAATGTGACCAGTGGGAACAAGATGTAAAGGTCAGTTGACCCAGTAAACCAGGGAACCAATTACAGAGTGATGTAATAGTCAGCTGACCAGCTGATTCACTATAAATAGGAAACCATGTAGAATTGTGGGGAGCTTGGAGTGGCCCAGGGCCCAAGTTTGGAGTAATGATGTTTCTTTATTAAACCCTTCCTTTGATTTATAAGTTGGAGAAAGTTTTGTTGTATTTTCGTATCTGCTTTTCTGAAGAGTTCCTTCTGAAGGAACAGCTGTAACTTTGCTTGATAATCCACTGCACTCCTATTGAAACAACGTTGGTATACACTTCCTCCAGTGTTTCCATCAATATTACATCAAAGTTACACAGGCTGATCATTTAGCTGATGATTCAAATTCAATATTTAGACCTTGTACAGGGACACAGTAAGAAGTCTCACAACACCAGGTTAAAGTCCAACAGGTTTATTTGGTATCACAAGCTTTTGGAACACTGTTCCTTCATCACGCACCTGATGAAGGGGCAGTGCTCCAAAAGCTCGTGATATCAAATAAACCTGTTGGACTTTAACCTGGTGTTGTGAGACTTCTTACTGTGCCCAGCCCAGTCCAACGCCGGCATCTCCACATCATTGTACAGGGATAGGAACAGGATGAGGCCATTCAGCCTGCTCCATGATTCCAATACTGTAGATCATGCATCTGTATCTCAACTCCAACCTTTGCTCCATGCTCTTTTGACATCCCGATCCAACACAATGCATTAATATGAAACATGACTATTTACAACAATTGCATCTTTGAAATCTATTTCAATCAAACCATTTTAGCTTTTATTTGGCCCAGCTTGACTCCAAAGGGAGAAAATGACTGTAATTGGCTGAAAGTAAAGCTTTTCCAGTGTTTTTATATTTCTGTTCAGTGCTTTATGTGTTCGGGAATCATTCCCACATAAATCTTCTTATATCTGGTTTAAAATGTTTGAAGAGAATAGTAACCTACCCAAAGACATTTTGTTATTATAAAACATTCTGTAAACAACTCAGCAAAATCTGCTAACTCAGCAAATAAACTAAGGAAGGAAGAAAGATTTGAATTCCTATAGCACCAGCTCCAACACCAGGACAACAGAAAGCACCTTGCAGATAATGAACACGTTGAAACCATTATTATGTTAAAATGTGGTGGAAAATCTGTGCACAGCCAGCTCCCAAAAACAGCAATGTGGTGGATGATCACAAGGGAAATAATTTCTCTCTATCTTATCAACTCCTTTATTCATCTTAAACTCTTCCATTAAGTCACCTTGAATCTCTGACACACATGAGTGCCCACTGCTCTTAGCGAATATCCTATTGATGGAACCATGGTCACCACTCCCAGGACAGATGACAAGGCTGAATCTGTCACATGCTCCCCTAAAACATAGGAAGAGGTGGAAGCCATTCAGCCCCTCACATGTGTTCCGCCATTCAATGAGATCCTGGTTGACGTGGGCAGCCAATAACTCTTACTCACCTCCACTACTGTCAATCTTAACCATTACCTGCCTGTCATTGATGTCCATCCACAGAGCAACCTGAGAAACGTTAGCGACTTAATTCTGACAAGCTAGGAACAACAGAAAGATAACACAAGTAGGGAGAAGAGGCATCAAAATATTGTATGGTTTAAGTTTACCCGTGACGCAATTGCAATCTTGTGAATTTCCAATTGCCTTGACTGTAGGATATATCTCAGTATACTTTTGCATTGAATGCACAGCACAGTATCAGGCCATTCAGCCCATCTAGTGTCTGCCAGTGTTTATCCTCCTCACCCTATTTCATCTCACTCTATCAGCATATTATTCTATTCCTTTCTCCTTCATGTGATTATCCAGCTTCCAGTTAAATGCATCTCTACTTTCCACCTTAACCACTCTCTGACAGATCACATTCCTATTATGTTTGTAATGAAAAAGTTCCTCCTGAAATCCCTGCCAGATTTATTCACAACAATTTTATATTTATGACACAAGTTTGGGTCTCCCACGCAAATGGTCATATTTTCTCAATGACCATCCTATCAAACCATTCCATAATTTTAAAGTTCTCCATCAGCTCATCCCTTACCGAGAATAAAGAGCAACAAACTGCTCAGTCTTCCTGACAGATTTAACCTCTCAGTTCTACTATCACCTGAATCTTTTGTGCACTTTCCCTAGTGCTTCTGTACCCTTTTAATAATATGCAGAGAAAATCTGAGTGCAGTATTATAGATGGAGTTTTACCAAGGTCCTATAAGAGTTTAACATAATTTCTCAATTCCTTCCCCCAAGAAATTCACATCAGTGCCTTGTTTTGCATTTTTGTGTGGCCTTGTTAAATTACGTTGCTCGTTTTAATGATTTTTTGCTTCTCCTTAATTGGGGATTTATCACTTGAAATTCAAGCCATAACTTCAGGCCATGACTTATTCTAATTGCCAAGGTAAGAATGATTTAATAAAACCAGAAGCCAAATACTGAGGGATCCAGAAGTTAGTGTCTTACTTGGCAGGCGATTGGCAGTTTGTTGTGTCCCACTAAACCTCACTCCCCGAGCAGAATTGGCCAAGATAGAAGAGAAAACTGAGCCAGGAAACTTTGCATGCATCCACACTGCTATAGTCCTGGGATTGCATAATTGACTCCACAATAATAGACTAGATATCAAATGCAGCCAAAAAACATACAAAATTGGGTTCACAATGGCACTGTGAATTATGCTGAGTCAATGCTGGGTTTCTCTCTCGCTGTTTGGTAGAAAAATTTCCATAATGGATTGGACTGCATCCCGTATAATTCAGGAGATGCCCCGTTTCCTTGTTAACGTTCCGCAGAGATATCGGGGTCACAATGCCCAGCGACATTGTAAATGCATTTCTGACACTTTCCATTCGTAAGAATACAAACATATCAGGAAATGTTCCTGGGATAATTGAGTTGACTTGCGAGTGGAGATTGTGGAGATTAGGCCAATATTCCTGGAGCTTAGAAGAATGAGGGGTGATCTAATTGGAATGTATTTTACTCTTTAAGGGGCTGGAGGATGTAGTTGCTGTTTCCCCTGGTGGGGAAATCTGGAACATGGGGTCACAATCTCAGAGTAAGGTTGGTCATTTAAGCTGAATTTAGGAGAAATTTCTTCACTCCAACGGTTATAAATCTTTGCATTTTTCTCCTCCAGAGTGCAGTATAAGGGTCTGACACATAAAGAGTTAATATGTGTTCTCATGCATCACAGTGATGTATGAGAACACATGACCCACACTTAAGTTGGGCAGAACTATGTGTAGAAGCAAACATGGAGATAGTCCCAAGCTTGGAACTTTACTGTACCTTTGCTATCGTTTCAAATAATTAATGAAAACATACTGTTGAACTACCTGAGACTGCACCTTAATAAAACAAACTGAATAACTCCCGACATCTTACAGCACTGTGGCAGTGATTCAATCTCACAGAGACCTCAAAATAAAATCAAAATCCTGAAAAACTGAAGGAAAAATCAAAGCATTCTGACATTAGGAAATCACCAGAGGAAAACTCCAAAAGAAAGGCTTGGAAGCTGAAGGTAGAAATAAAATTCCTCACTACAGCAGATGACTCCATTGAATCAGTGGAAGCACACAATGTGTGCAGAGTCTGCAGAGTTGCGCTGTAAATTTAAAATTCCTGGACAAAATAAACCCTGAAAGAAGTTAAACATTGTATTGGTCAGAAATTGCTGTTTAAATCCAAAAAAATCTGATTTCTGACTCAGTGACTGAATGGCTGAGTTCACTCCAAAGAACAAAAGTTAACTGAAAATTAATTACGACTGAGTAGGCAGCTTAAAAAAGAAACAGCAAAAAATTTCCAAGACTCAAAAATATTATGCTAAAGTGGGGAAGGCTCTAACCAATCAACCCAGCAGACAATGTTGAAAAAATGCTGAGATCGTAAACGCCATAACTGCAGGGCCTGCTGAAACCATTGAGCACGGGAAAACCCTTGGTGCAGAAGCAGACACCACTGCCATCTTGGGTTTTTGGAAACCTCTTAGAGCTGAACATACAATTTAAAAACTTTAACTATGGATCAGAAATCCACTCTTCTAAATTAATTTGGACTTATCCAAGACCCAGAACAATCACAAAACTGGGCACTTAGGAGAAAAGATTCCTTAAATACATGATTGCTTCAGCTGATGATAAAAAGACAGAAGCTGAACAAGTTAATACACTGCTTTATTCGGTAGGCCCAATAGCTGATGATATAATAGCAGGACAAGAAATCAACAAACCATCTGCGAAATTCGATGAAGCTTTAAAATCACTCAACACTTACTTTAACCTCAGAATTAACAAAACCCTTGTTAGGGCTAAATTTAGAAAATGCATCCGGTAGTCAGGAAAACTCCATCATTAATGAGCTGTTCAGATTGTCTGAAGGCTATAATTATGGTGACCTGAAATCTGAGCTAATCAGTGGTAGAATAGCCATAGGAGTGGCAGAAAATGCACTCAGATACCCTCAGGTACAGAGACAGAACAACCCGAGAGACCCTGTTAATGATCAACAACCAAAAAGCCTTTGTCAACCTTAATCCTTTCCATAAAATTGACAAGGTCAGCAAACTAAGGCCTGGCTCCAGGTACAGAAAGATGTTCCCAAATCGTTTTACAGGATTATGGAAACTGGTGAACACAGACGAGATCACACTTAGCGAGGATGCTGAACCCATGCGTCTGTCTATGCCGCGAAGGATTCCACCCTCTCTCAGGAAGCAAATGCAGCAACAGTTGTATGAGATGACAAACATGGGGTTTATCTCCCCAGTCATACAAGCATGGTGTCCCACTCCCAGTCCCAAAACCGAATGGGTTGATCTGAGTTCTTGCCAAACTGACACAGCTCAATAAAGCCACAGCCAGAGACGTTCACCTGATGGATGAGGGCCTGACTAAACTCTCTCAGAATGCAGTGCTTTCAAAACTTGATGCCAGCAGTGGCTTTTGCCAACTCCCCCAGGTGAAGATTCCAGTTTGCTGCCTACATTCATTTCCCCACTTGATACGAAGTGGTGTCCCTTAAGCTACACCTTCCAGTGACAGGTTAGTAACCTGTCCCAGGAAAAGAAACTAGGCATGGACACAGACAAAGCATGTTGCTTCATTTCCCTCATGTCTCATAAGGCACAAGAAAGAATCAGGGATGGATGGAATATAGGGATGATGTGGGAAAATGTGATCTTACCATGTACCCGGCTAGCTCAGTCAGGAGAGCACAAGACTCTTAATCTCAGGGTCAGGGGTTCAAGCCCCATGTTGGGCACTGCTGTTTTTCTACGATAGAACACAGCAAGTTGAGAATGAGGAGAAGTGATGGCCTACTGGTATTATCGCTAGACTACTGTAAAAAAAAGTGTGAGTTTCCTCCGGGTGCTCTGGTTTCCTCTCACAGTCCAAAGATGTGCAGGTTAGTTTGATTGGCCGTGCTAAAATTGCCCCTTAGTGTCAGGGGATTAGCAGGGTAAATATGTGGGGTTACCGGAATAGAATCTGGGTGGGATTGTGGTTGGTGCAGATTCGATGGGCCGAATGGCCTCCTTCTGTACTGTAGGGATTCTATGATTAAAGGCAAAATACTGCGGATGCTGGAAGCTGAAACAAAAACAGGAAATTCTGGAACATCCCAGCAGGTCTGACAGCAACTGTGGAGAGAGAATGGAGCCAACGTTTTTCCAACATTGGCTCTATTCTCTCTCCACAGATGCTGTCAGACCTGCTGAGATTTTCCAGCATAATCTGTGTCACCTGTGATGTTTGATGGCAGCGCAACCTGGAATAGCCTTCTATTTATGTTCTTACACTGCTACCATTGGCAACCTAAAGGATTGTTCCGGCTCCAGGGATTAATAATCAGCATGCATGTGGTTACAAATCTCCCAGATTAATCACAATGTCATCAAACATTCTCCAAATTGGTAGGGATTTAGGATGGATCAATTGCTTCCAGAAGAACAAAGCAACTGACATGTATATTTACAATTAATGACATGATGTGCAAAAGATCAGGCAAATAGTGCATGGGAATATATCTAAACATGCACACGACACCATTAATAATGGGTAAATTGCACTTCATAAGAACTTCTTTGATTAGAATTTCTTCTTAGTTTTGAAAGCAGAAGCATTAGCACAGAAAATGTAATTGGTTCTGCTGTGTAAAACCTTTGTCGCAGTGTACTGTACCTTGTCAAATCTTTCACAGAGAGAACTTAAAATGAATCCTCATCTGACTGAACTGCTAGAATTTTAAAACTGTTTGTTCCCTTAATTCTTTCCAAGCAGTTATTTTCAGACAAATTTAGCAATGTTACATTTAAATACGCACCTCATTCTGGGGGGATAATTGGTACAGAAACAGATTTCTGAATATTTTTTAGCAGTGAGAGTATAGCGAGCACAACAATTGCCAACTTGATCTTGTTGTCCAGAGGCATCAGTAGATTATCGTCCAAAGCTCCCCACCTCCATTTTGTGCTGATAAGATCACAGCATTATGGAGAGTCAAAGCAACCACTAAAGCTTCATTGCAAAGGTGAACAACAGAAATGAGCAGTAAACACCTTCAAGTTAGGAAAGGAAGGAAGACGACAGCGATTAGCACTATTTCCTCGCTGCACCAGGGATCAAAGTTCAATTCCGGCCTTGGGTGACTGTGTGGGGTTTGCACGTTCTCCACATGTCTGTGTGGGTTTCCTCTAGGTGCTCCGGTTTCCTCCCACAGTTCAGAGATGTGTGGGTTTGATGGATTGGCCATGGTACATTACTCCTTAGTGTCCAAAGATGTGTAGGTTAGGTGGATTGGCCATGCCAAATTGCCCCTTAGTGTCCAAAGATGGATAAGCCATGGTAAATGTATGGGGTATGGGGATAGGGTGGGGGAAAGGGCCTGGGTAAGGTATTCTGTCAGAGAGACTCAGTGCAGACTCAATGATCTGCATGGCCTCCTACTCTATAGGCATTCTATGATGACAGGATTGGAGCAGAATGAGGAAGGAGGAGGCGAGAGGGGAAAAAGGAGAAAAGAGGAGCGAAGGCAGAGAAAGCGAGAGAGGAGAGAAGAAGAGCAAGAAGGAGAAAGGGAAGGGGAAGAGAGAAGGGAGGAGAGAAGTGAGGAAAGGAAGGCAGAAAGGAGAGATAAGGAGCAAGGAGGAGTGAAAGAGAGGAAGAAAAAGGAGGAGTGGAGAGGGAAAGAAGAAAGAGGACGGAAGAGGATAGAATTAACAGGAGAAAAAAACTGGAGGGAAGTAAGTGCGACTGGCAGTGGTTGAATATTTTCCAGCAGGTTAGAATGCATTTAATGCTCTCAAAGAATACTATCATGGCCAGAAATGGAATTGGAGACCCAAGTTTCTCGCATCGATCGACTTGTCAATGTTATCAATGCAGATGCTGATTGATATGCACTACAGTTGATGAAAAAAACTGTCATAGGAATAAAAAGATTATTTTTAGAAAGTAAAGTGATTGCAATAAAGTTCAATTGGGAGTGCTTAACTTTATAAGATATTAATTTGCTAATGCTGGAAAAATAAAACACAGTGGAAAAAGCCAGAGATGTTGCTTAATGGTACAAGTCTGATCAATTTTACCCCCATTCTAATAAAGTTTTGAAGCTTGCGCCAAGACTCTACATCCTCGACATTCATTGGCTCTGGCTATTGCACACACTGAGCCCCCGCCATATTGGTAAGGGCAGGAAACAGGTGTGAGGCACCTTGTTGATATGGGGCTGAATTAGTGTCTTTCTGAAGCCTCCCACTGGAAGGCTGGCTCACTCCAAGTCAGGCTCCAATCAGAAAAACGAGGCCTGGATGTGGCTTACACACCGGCCCTTAAAGGGCAACTCGTTACGTTTATTTCATAAAATACTTGTTTAAATGTGGAGCAAAGAGAATAGTGCCCCACCCATGATGACCACCCCTGACCACCATCCCAATCTCCCCTCCCCACCTCGCCACCCCCCCATGCCCCCCTGTGCCCTGCTTCCATTCGCAACTCCATTCACTTCCTCCTTCTTGTACCCCCAGCCCCTGAACCCCAATTGCTTCACCCCCACCCCCCACATCCTCCCCCACCCCCCACATCCTCCCCCACCCTTCCTTCTGGGGTCTGCCTGAGGGCAAGATCCTGCTCAATGATTGGCTGTACAGTAGATCCAAAATCAGCTGGACCCTCGGATAACTCATTCCCGTAAATAAACTTCTAGTCCGATATTCTCTTTGGACCATTTGGGTCATGTGACCAATCAAACTGATTCATCCACCTGTGTGATTTACAAGAAGAGTTTCCAAAGCTGAGGAAATCTATCGGTTCCAGGACGACCCTCCCTGCACTGAAAACCAACCCCACTTAATCAGCAAGATAACCCCTTCTCTTTCCAAATACATCCAAGCATCCCTGCATTCGCTTATAAGAGAACATTAAGGAGCTGTGAAGGAAAACTGACTGATCCACAAAACGGCCCAAAGAAGTGATATTTGTAAAGGGCGAAATACTGATTGAAATAAATCCCAAATGATATCACATTCAATTTGAATAGGGCGGCAAATAATGTTGGGAAAATCAGAGAGCTGTGTGAACAGGGGATGTGTCAGAATACATCGGATATACTCAATGGAAGTGTGACATGCCTATCAGTGTAGCACTGTTCAAGGATAAAAGTGATGCGAGGAAAACCTTTTCACCTTGAGGGTGGTGGGACTCTGGAATGAGGTTCCTGAGAGGGTGCTGGAGGCAGGTTCGATCGAGGTATTCAAAAGGGAATTGGATTGCTATCTGAAAAGAGAGAATGTGCAAGGTTACGGGGATAAGGCAAGGGAGTGAGACAGGGTAGAATGTTCTTCCAGAAAGCCAGTGCAGACCTGATGGGCTGAATGGCCTCATTCTGCACTTTAAAGACTTTTTTTTATTAATCACAAGCAAGCTTACATTCACACTGCAATGAAGTTACTGTAAAAAGCTCCTAGTTGCCACACTCCGGTACCTGTTCGGGTACACTGAGGGAGAATTTAGCACAGTAGGTGCACCTAACCAGCACATCTTTGGAGTGTGGAAGGAAACCGGAGCACCCGGAGGAAACCCACGCAGACATGGAGAGAATGTGCAAGCTCCAGACAGACAGTGACCCAAGCCAGGAATCGAACTCGGGTCCCTAGCGCTTTGAAGCAGCAGTGCTAACCACTGTGCCACCGTGCTGCCCCGTGCCAAATCTTCTTCACTGACAATGCCAGGGTATTCCTCTGACTCACACACATATAAATGCCTGGATAAAACTGCCTTCATGAACAACTTGCATTTCTAAAGTCTTGACGTTTGAATAACCTTTACAGCTAATGAAGTACTTTTGAATTGTAATCACTGTAATGCAAGAAACATGGCAACCAATATACACACAGCAAGCTCTCACAATAGCAATGTGATACTGACCAGCTCATCTGTTTTATTGATGCTGGTTGGTCCGGACACCAGGGAGAATTCAGTTGCTCATCTTTCCAATAGCAGAATGGGTTTTTTTACATTCACCCGATTTGGTACATCGTTTCTTAAGTTTCATCTATAGATGGCACCTCTGACAGTGCAGCATTCCCCCAGTACTGCACTAGCAGCATCAGCAATGTTTTGATGCTCAGGTCTTCGGAGTTGAACTTGAAGCCACAAGATTCAGGTCCAAAGGTAAGAATGCTACCCAATGAGGGAATGTGCACACATCAGTCCCTGGATTTCAGCCTTTGTGCTCACTAACTGCAGCTCAGACATCAAAAAGTGAAGAGTTAGAAAATGTTAAGTGTAAAAGAAAAAAACCTGGATCACAGAGTTGGGTTGAATTCTGGAGTAGACCAGGTCCAGTTGTTGTTGAATTCTGGAGTAGACCAGGTCCAGTTGTTGTTGAATTCTGGAGTAGACCAGGTCCAGTTGTTGTTGAATTCTGGAGTAGACCAGGTCCAGTTGTTGTTGAATTCTGGAGTAGATCAGGTCCAGTTGTTGAATTCTGGGGTGGACCAGGTTCCAATTCTCTAAATACAGAGTCCAGCATTGCTTTATGGAAATTCAATGTGTCCCTGGAAAGCAGAGAGTTGGGGATTCGGTATTTAATGAATGACTGTCTGGGTCAGACTGATGGAGCAACATCAGTTCCATTCTTTTATTTTTGAGTGCTCTAATCAAATTCCTTCAGCTATTGTCTCCTGTACAAAACCAACAAACAAGCACAAGCTGCTCCTCTTCCTTCAAAGTAATTTTCTTCCACGAAAAATATTAAATTATCCAGTATTTTGAATTAATAAGCTGGAATAAAAGAGCTTTGCAGGCGTTTTATAAATTATATTTCAACCACAAATTACCTCTAATTTAAATCAGACTAACTCACATTAACCAAGGTGGACTGTGAAAGTATAAGGTTAAGAGTAGCACTTTTGTCTCCATCTAAGTAAACAAGCATTATTATCTTATAAAGTCAAGGCTGTTAATTTTCAGAATCATTCTCCCATAAATCCAGGGTCTCCAGTATCCCTGATGAAGTCTTAAATCCTTGCCTCTTTAATTAGTTTTTCTCTTGGGATCAAAGGACCTTAGATCACTGAGACAGGCCATTCAGCCCAATGTGCATTTGCTAGCTCTTTGAAAGAACTACCTAATTGGTCCCACTCCCCCTGCTCTTTCCCCTCAGCCCTGAAAAATTCTCCTGTGAGTACTTATTAAATTAAGGAACAAAGAAAGAGCAAAGAAAAGTCCAGCACACAAACAGGCCCTTCGGCCCTCCAAGCCTGCACTGATCATGATGCCCTAATTAAACAAAAAAAAATCTTCTGCCCTTACTCGGTCCATATCCCTCTTTCCCTCTCTATTCAATGACCCATCCAGGTGCCTCTTAAATGTTGCTAATATGCCTCCTTCCACCACCTCCTCTGGCAGCGCGTTCCAGGCACCCACCACTCTCTGCGTGAAAAACTTCCCCGCACATCTCCCTTAAACTTTCCCCCTCTCATCTTGAACGTGTGCCCCCCTTGTAATTGACACTTTCACCCTGGGAAAAAGCCTCTCAGTATCCACCCTGTCCATGCCTCTAATAATTTTGTAGACCACTACAGAGGTTACTGGGAAAGTTACTATTGAATCTGCTTCCATTGCCCTTTCAGGCAGCACTTTCCAGATCACAACACACTGCTGTGTAAAATTGTTCTTCCTCATGAACAATATGGTTCTTTTGCCAATTATCTTAAACATGTGTTTACCAACCTGGGGGGCACAATGACGTGGCGGCACAGTGGTTAGCACTGCTGCCTCACAGCGCCAGGGACCTGGGATCAATTCCAGCGCTGGGTCACTGCCTGTGTGGAGTTTGCACATTCTCCCTGTGTCTGCCTGGGTTTTCCCCGGGTGCTCCGGTTTCCTCCCGCACTCCAAAGATGTGTAGGTTAGGTGGATTAGCCACGCTAAATATGTGGAGTTACAGGGATAAGGTCTGGGTTATGGGGAAAGTTGGAGGGGAGGGACTGGGTGGGATGCTCTTTCAGAGAGTCAGTGCAGACTCAATGGGCCGAATGGCTTCTTTCTGTACTGTCGGGATTCTATGTTTCTGCCAATCGAAACAGTTTCTCTTTATTTACACTATCGAAACCCCTTTCATGAGAAATCAAGAAGATTTCATTCAATCTGACCTACTGTTAAATATGTGTCCAAGATATAAGCAACGGGGGAATCTTTAATGAAAAAGAACATTAAAAATGGTGGCTGTTCAGCCTTGAAAGGAAGGATCTTTACAGTAAACTGTATAGAAAATGCAAATCAGGATCAGTATTCCATGATGAACTATGATAGTCACACAAGGTACTCCAAAACAAAACAAGCAAGAAAGAAACAAGCAAAGATAACAGCTTGTATATGTATAGCACCTTGAATGGAGTGAGTGTACTTCGTAGGAGTATAACCACACAGAATGTAATTCTGAGCCAGATAAGGAGATATTAGGGAAGATGATCAATACACTGCCAACCCCTTATCCACATAAAACCTAGACTTGAGTAGTCACACTGTTGTATCAAACACACTTCCCACTCCAGAGACAAGTGTAACTCTCCAGTGTAGTACTGAGGGAGTGCCACACTGTCAGAGGTCACTATTGAGGGAGTGCTGCACTGTCAAAGGGTCAGTACTGAGGGAATGCCGCACTGTCAAAGGGTCAGTACTGAGGGAATGCCGCACTGTCAGAGGGTCAGTACTGAGGGAGTGCCGCACTGTCAGAGGGTCAGTACTGAGGGAATGCCGCACTGTCAGAGGTTCAGTACTGAGGGAGTGCTGCACTGTCAAAGGGTCAGTACTGAGGGAATGCCGCACTGTCAGAGGTTCAGTACTGAGGGGGTGCCGCACTGTCAGAGGTTCAGTACTGAGGGAGTGCCAAACTGTGAGAGGGTCAGTACTGAGGGAGTGCTGCACTGTCAGAGGGTCAGTACTGAGGGAGTGCCGCACTGTCAGAGGGTCAGTACTGAGGGAGTGCCGCACTGTCAGAGGATCAGTACTGAGGGAGTGCTGCACTGTCAGAGGGTCAGTACTGAGGGAGTGCCGCACTGCCAGAGGGTCAGTACTGAGGATGTGCTGCACTGTCAGAGGGTCAGTACTGAGGGAGTGCCGCACTGTCAGAGGGTCAGTACTGAGGGGGTGCTGCATTGTAAGAGGGTCAGTACTGAGGGAATGCCGCACTGTCAGAGGGTCAGTACTGAGTGAGTGCTGCACTGTCAGAGGGTCAGTACTGTGGGAGTGCTGCACTGTCAGAGGGTCAGTACTGAGGGAGTGCTGCGCAATTCGAGGTGCCATCTTTCAGATGAGATATTGAACTAATTTGTGTCCTATCAGATGGACACAAAAGATCACACAGGACAGTTTCTAAGAAGTGCCAGAGAGTTCTCTCTGTTCCCCTGGAGAGTGCTTCTCCTTCAACCAAAGCGGTGAAAAATAAATCTAATTGTTATCGCATTATGCGATCTTACTATGAGCAAATTGGCTGCAGCCTCACTACGCTGCAACAACCACTACACTTCAACATTATTCCATTGGCTGCCAAACATTCTGGAACGTATCACAGTCATGAAAGGCACTACAGCAATGAAAGTTATTTTTTCATTGTATGTGTAAGTGCTTCAATTTATTTAATCTAATGTTCCCAAATCCCATCTCTACCATTTTCCCTTAACACTACCTAGCTGTCTTGTTAATGAGTACAGTGTTGTTAGCTCACCCACCACCCTCTGCATACCCCCTCCTCACATCCCCTACAGCTCACAGTAAGACCAATGGAGAAACACATCTGGACACATTCCCTTGATTTCAAAATTCCATATCTGTAGCCTCTGGACCTGTTCCTGCACCATATCTGAAATCACTTTTTCAGCTCCACATGCACTGTCCCGCTGAGTTTCCTATACACTTTAGATGAAAACACTGCACTCAAACATGGGTAAAAAAACCCAATTACAATTGCAATTGCAGAGCAGGTCTGTCAGACATAAAATGGAAAAGACGGGTTGATATTTTAAGTGAAAACCAGTCATGAATCCACCTTCATTGTCCTATGTTGTCCCTGCCCCTTAATGTCTCATGTTTAAAATTCATAAACTTCTATTTAAATCCCTATCTCTTCATTCTCCTCACTTTCTGCAAACTAAAACTCTCTGCTCCTCTGATCCCCTGTAAAACAACCGTACATTTCTGTGAGGCCAGAATTGTATCAGCACAGATATACAAACACAAGTGTTTATTTTGGCTGACAGAATGTTCCATTTTGTTTTTTTTAACAGAAGCAGTTAATAAGGGACCCAGTCAGTGTTTATTTCTAGTTATTATTTATGCATCTAAATAGTCGGAAGGTGGCACCCAGCAATATAGAACTGAGGACAGGTACTTAGCATTTCAAACAAGGTACTGTTTGTTGCTATTTCACTGCCTGTAGTTGCGAGCAGAGACACCTACAGAGATGTGCTATCATTACAAGAAGCAAAGTAACTTGGAGCCGACAGAGGAAATTGGCCAGATCTTCCTGAAAATGCTGCATCTCATGATGTGCACAGTGAGTGAGACATTTTTCTACAGCTCAAGAAGCTTTTGCGCCTTAACTTGCTGCAAATGTGAGCTCGCGACAGGGAAGCAGGGGCAACCTCAGTGAATAGTGGAACCAACAGTTTATCTCCTCAATCAATGAGACTTAGGAACTAAGAAAGGAACAGGGGAACAATGGAGAAGGCCATTGTGTGAATTAGAGTCAAACTGAATACAGGAAGTGAAATAAAGAGATGGAAAAAAAAGATTGGGTTGAGAGAGAAAAAAAGAGGCAAGAGGAAAAGAAAAAAATGTTAAAGTGTAAAATTTGAAAGATTTATAATTTGAGAACCCACAGTTTCATTTTTTTCCTGTGACTGGCTGGACAATTTGAGTTATATTGCAGGAACATGAATATCTTCATTTAGTTGCTGAGTGCCAGTCCTAATTTTCGGTGGTAAGTTTAATGTGTAATTCACATGCCAATGCAGCAACCTCACAAACACATGGCAAGGTTGATGGCAAGATGTTGATTTTTTAGGGTTAGTCATGGAACAAAGCAAATCGCCCAGCTCCCTGTGGCGATACGCAATTCACAAAGGATCTCTTCTTTGCCACGAGCAGCTAGATGATTTTCACATCAATAATGGTGACCGCCATTCACTTTGCCATTCTCCTGGAGAGATGGGGTGGGAGTGGCACTGCCCGTGTGCTAGTAATCCGCAGGCGCAAGCTCATTTTCAAGGGAATGGGTTCAAATCCCAGCCCAGTAGCTGGTAAAATATAAATTCAATCAATAGAATCTGAAAATAAAAGCTAGTTCTCGGTGATAGTGACCATCATGTTATCATTGATTATCATATTTTTTAAAAATCTGGTTCACTAATGCCCTTTAGGTAAGTAAGTCCCTTGTCAGGCTTAAAAGATTCTGGGCCCATAGTATATTTTTATATATTTTTTATTCATTCATGGGATGTGGGCGTCGCTGACAGGGCCAGCATTTACTGCCTGTCCCTAACTGCCGTCCATTTCTGAGGGCGGTTGAGAGTCAACCACATTGCTATGGGTCTGGAGTCACATGTAGGCCAGACCAGGTAAGGAGGGCAGATTTCCTTCCCTAAAGGACATTAGTGAACCAGGTGGGTTTGGAGTCCCAGTGAGGTGCCATTGTCAAATGCACACAATTTGCACTGAGTGAAGCTTGGGGTATTTTGATAAGTCCACGCATTTAAACATTTTGGTGATAGCGTTTTAGGCAAAGTATGATGAGCATTTTTTTTCAAGGAGGAATAACATATCTTTTGTAGCAAGGGTGGAATGTGAAATCTAATCTATTATCATCTTGACAATGTAAAACATTTAGCAGTAACTGGATGAGTTTATAAAGACACTGTAAATCCCCTTTAGAATGCCACCTTTCAGAACCATTGCAATAACAGTGTCAAAGAGACAATTTGTTTTTAAAATCTGCCTTGCTCCAGGTCTGTGCTGAGTACATTAATTGCCCCATATTTGCCAATTGGCTTTAGTTACATGAGAGAATAAAACCAGTCAGGCCTACTGCTGCTAATCATTCTGTGCTGATCCCTGCTTCAGACTGATTGTCTGAATTAGGCACCGTGGTTGGAAGGTTTATGAACACTCATGAGGTACCGACGAACAACAGGGTAACTGCACCACTATCGGAGTTCATAACCAATAAAGAAAGAGGAAATACACAGAAAATGGAGCTTAGTCGAAGCAATATGGTAATCTGCAATTTATATCAAAGATCAAAGAACATCAGAGAATCATTTAAGGGAGAAAGGTCGCTTTTCCAGCTTTAAACTTAATTATTCTAGTGCTCCCTTGTAATCTTCTCAAACTCTACAATCTTTGTTTTCCCAACTCTGGCCTATTACACATCCCCGAATTTGATCACTCCCTGAATTTGGTTGCCATGCCTTCTGTTGCCTGGATCCTAAGCTCTGCAATTCCCTCCCTAAATCTCCCTAAAGCTCCCTGTCTCTCATTCTTTGACAAGATCATAAAAACTTACCTTTTTGACCAAGCATTGGGTCACTGCGATGACATTACCTTCTTTAGCTCCATGTCCATTTCCTGATCACACCTTATTTTTCTATCTAAAGAGTATTAAATGAATGTAAGCTGTTGCTGAATATTTATGTGTAAATAAGACATACATGATATTACAGTGTGAATTTCTATTTTGATTCACACACAGCTATGATTCACATGCAACCTGATCCACACTCACTGGTGACTAAGTCCCATGTTGTGAGACAGATGCTCGCAGGTGAACTGGGTTTTCATGCATTCTCATCAACTCTGCTGCTTTTTAAAATTCCACGTGGCTTGAGTTTTGTATCACCAACAAATTGCTGAACAATGAGAAGGGATTAATGCGAAATCCAGGGCTCTGTTGGTGGCTTAGTTAGCCAATGCACTACATGAATAATAAGAACTGGAGGAGGTCACCTGACCCCTCAAGCCTGTTCCATCATTCAGTTAGATTATGGCTGATCCATAAACTCAGCTCCATTTGCCTGTCTTTGCTCCATATTCCCTGATGTCCTTACCCAACACAGATCAGTCAGTCCCAGTCTTGAAAACTCTAATTGTTGCCCTGCGTCCACAGCCATTTGTGGGAAAATTTCCAGATTTCCATTGGTGCTTTATTTAGGATTGGACTTCCTGAATTTGGATTGCATTTCTTGAGTAGAATATTTAGCCCACTCAGACTATGCAGACAGTCGGCGATGATCCGTGAAAGTTGATGTACCAATCTTTGCTTCCCAGGAGATCAAGTCCTCCACCCACCCCACCCCTTCCCTCCCTTCAACAAACTATTGTTGACCCCCTTTGCTTCTGGCCCCATTGCAGAACCTGGCAATGTGATCAAATACAAATATTCATTTCCATCCCTTAGCATTTCAGAGATTGTGGTTGCTCACTTGAAAGATAAGGATTACGGGAGGCACGGATGAACAGGAAAGCTGACAAATATTTCATTATGTTCAGCACTGAAATTGCCAAGTCAATAAATGATGCTGTGAATGCATGAAGCCGGTGCACCCCTCTCCCTTCCAAAGAACAGAATTGTCTGTTTCTCAATTACACCCAAGTTGTACTGCGACAAACAAGATCTGCCAGTCCAAAAGTGAAACTCGCATGAACACTCAGTCAGGGATACTTCCCAGAGTAAGCAACATTTGTCCCATGAAATCTATATCTAACTAGTGATGAAATATTGTGGACTTAACAGAGAAAGCCCATCTCTCACAGCATCCAGATTAGTCTGGCCAACTGGATGAGGCTGGCTGAATCAATGGCAGAATTCAGCATCAACAAGGTCAGGGAGATGTATCTGACTGTCAGTCCTTTCTAGGATTCAGACTGCTGTGGATCCACATGGGAAGCGGACCATAGTGTTCATATCAACAATGCAGCAATGCAGAAGCATTAGCTGCTGCACCCTAACATTTTTGATCAATTCAAAATGTCCATGTACAATCCTGTTCTTGATCAATATGTTTCAGCATTCTCTGGACAGCATTTGCTCTCATCAGTCTCTTTTCCAACTATGTCAAAAGCATGTCCCTGTGTTATATTTGCTATTGGTTCATTTTTTTGAAATAGAACTTTGAATTTGTGCACTACATTCCACATACAAGTTATCAGCAAGATTGAAATGAGTAAAAAGGATTGGATAAATCAGGAAATAGTAATTAAAGGATGCATTTTCCTGTATTTCCTATTTTTAGGACTCGAACATGTATTGGTGTAGCTGCTAACTTTAAAAAATGGCTCGGAAAACTGATAACCTGTTTTTTTCTGGAATTATTGACTTGTGTCCTGAATTGTGGAACATTTGAGCAAAGCCAATTAATTATTCATGTACCTCATCCTCATGGTAATACCCTTAAAAATAATCATTTCTAACAATATAAATTTAAAATAAGATGTAAACTGCCTGCCAACAGTATATACCATGATGCTTATTATACTTCACTGCTTGCAGGTTAGCCATCATTAAGAGATAGTTATACAGTAATAGAGTTAATCTCTGTGTACAGTATTATAATTGGTGGGCTTTAGTAAATTATTGGTCCCCTCACCTGGATTGGGCTATGACTTGAAAGTAGGGGCATGCATCAAAGCTGAGGTTAATCCTATCCATGCCCACTCCTCACACACACACACACACACACACACACACACACACACACACACACACTCACTCACACACACGCACACAGGCACACACACACACGCACGCACGCACACACACACTCACACAAGCACACACACACACACACACACACGCACACACAGACACACACACACACTCACACACACACACAGGCACACACACACACACACACACACACTCACACACGCACACACAGGCACACACACACACACACGCACGCACACACACACACTCACGCACACACAGGCACACACACACTCACACACGCACACGCTCACACACGCACACACACGCACACTCACACACTCACACACGCACATGCTCACACAGACACACACACACACACACTCACACACTCACTCACACACACACACACACTCTCTCACACACACACACACACTCTCTCACACACACACCCACACACTCACACACAAACACACTCACACGCACACACACACATTCACACACACTCACACACACTCACACCTCACACACACACACACACACACACACACTGATTTTTCCCATCACTGCAGTCAGTTGTAACACCAGTTGTAACAGCAATACTCTTGCCTGAGCTCAAATCAGCTCACACAGTGCAAAAAACAGATGGAACCTGGATATTCCTGGTCTCTATGGCTCAGCATATCACCACTTTTATCAACTGCACCATCAGACAGCTGAGCTAAGTGGCCTAAGAGGTAGTCTATCATCTCATGCTGTCCATTAGATGCTGAAATGATTGGAATATCTACAATCCACTTTTTCTTCCTTCTAAATAGAATGAATACTGTGTTCTGAATGCCTCCTGGCATGAATGTACCATTTATCAAGGGCAAGTTACATGCCAGAATGAATATAAATGAAACACAAGACAAAAAGCTCTTGACCCTTCCCCCACCCTGAAATCTACCTTCCCAGAGGCGTCCTTGTTGCTATAGTGACATTGCCTGCAACGGGGAGCAAGAAGATTCCTGTGGAGATATCAGACCAGGACCAGTAGAGATGGCAGTAAAGAGGGCAAACAAATGCAACTAAAAGAGTTCCCTGATTTACCATCCTGGACATGCAAATTGGACCTTGCCTTAATTTGGGCCTAAAGCGCTGGGTGGCAGGATCAAGTGAACTGGGTGTGTTAGCCTCATTTATGTATTTCAAGCAGTCACTATTCAGAGCTCCAGGGGAAAGGTGTCACCTTATGGTGAAGTACAGTCAGTCAGCTGGGCTGTCTGCTAATGGCAGCTGGTGTGTCCAGGGGATAGGAAAGGGATTTTGAGACAGGGATAAGTCAATCAAAAGATTGATGGCAAGTAGTGCAGGTGTGTTACTCTTGCCTCCACATTCAGGTAGATAAAAATAATTGTACTATCTTCCTCATGGCAGCCTCCAGCTATCCCTTTAAGGGCTAATAGTTTGGCCTAGCATCCAATAAGGCTGACCGAAGTAAGCACCAGCATCCAATTTGGCAAATTAACCAGAAGTGGATGTTGGATCTAGATTGGACAGGCAATGGATCTAATGCCTCTTTCAGGTAACCTCCCTGACAATGATAATGCAGTGCCAATGCTAAGGTGGCAACCAGAGCACTTCTAGTGTGGAATCATCGTGCTGCATTCCATCCTCACCCTCACACTGCTACCCACAAGAAAGTGCACTGCACAGTCCAATTCCTGGACTCAGCATTTGAGGTTAACATCAAGAAAACTAAACTTAAATATATACCGGAATAATAATGTGGCACAGCACAGTAGGAGGCCATTTCATCCAACATGCTGTGCAAGTGCTTTGAACAAGCTATCAAATTCTTCCATATTTTTCATTTTCAGGTATTTATCCAATTTGCTTTGACGGTTCCTATTGAATTTGATTCCAGCAGACAATGCATGCCAGATCATAACTTGCTGTATGTAAAGGAAAAGATTCTCATCTCTCCTCTTGTTCTTGTGCCAATTCCTTCAATCTGTTCCCTTTAGTTATCAACTCCCCTGGTAGTGAAATAGTTTCTCCTTATTTATTCTACCAAAGCTCTCATTACTTTGAGCATCTCGATTGAATCTTCCCTAACATCCCTTGCTCTGAATTGAACATTCCCAGCTCTTCCCATCTTCCCACTTTGAGTGGGAGAGAAAAAGGTGTATCCCTGGATAGGGATCAGGGTTTTTTTTAATGATTGACATTTGATTTAAAAAATCTTCAATGCATGCAAATATTATCTTCAGCTATCTTTACTTACACTTTCCAAACACCTCAATGGGTTGCAATGCACCACTAGGTTTAATTGAATTGTTCTTACACAGAAATTTCAATTAGTGATATTATCATCAAATTCCTTAACAGATATTCCAGCAATACCTAATATTTGCGGAATCTCTGATAAGGCAGACAAAGAAGTGGATAGGAGGAGATAAGGACATTTTATTTAAGATCTGGAATGTACAGTTGTCAGGGCAGTGGGCAGCACGGTGGCACAGTGGTTAGCACTGCTGTCTCACAGCACCAGAGACCCAGGTTCGATTCCCGGCTTGGGTCACTGTCTGTGTGGAGTTTGCATGTTCTCCCTGTGTCTGCATGGGTTTCCCCTGGGTGCTCCGGTTTCCTCCCACAGTCCAGGTTAGGTGGATTGGCCATGCTAAATTGCCCTGTAATGTCAGGAGGACTAGCTAGGGTAAATGCAAGGGGTTATGGGGATAGGGCCTGGGTGGGATTGTGGTCGGTGCGGACTCAATGGGCTGAATGACCTCCTTCTGCACTGTAGGAATTGTAAGCAGATGCAATCAGAACTTTCAAAGGGATCTGGATAAATACTCGAGATGTAATCAATGTTAGCCTTGTGGAGATGGAGCACAGATGGGAGGGAATAGCTGGATAGCTCCATCATGGAACAGACTCGGGAATGATGGACCGAATGGTCTCCTTCTGTGCAAGCATGACTTAATGGATCCGACTTGGAAAAGGCATTGGAAGAGTTCCAAACGCCCTCTTCTATGTGTGAGCCGAGACAAGGAACACTAACTCGATCAATTATAAAAGGCCAGCTCTGTCCTATAGTTAACTCATACCCACCCATTATCAAGTGGTGAGGCGCGATCAAAAGGAGGGTTGAGCCCAGAGTCTCAGACAGGGGTTGTTGAGTTACTCTTGCCTGTCTTCGGCTTGGTACAGTAGTAACTGGGCGGGGAGGGGGGGGGGGGGTGCTCACTGACCTCGCATTGAACCCTCGGGGGAAGAGCTCAGAAAATGGTGTCAGCGGGGATGAGCGTTATTTAGACAGTGATTATTAAAGAGCCCCAGGCAGGTTTGTTTGGACCCCGGTGTCACGGTGGATGCTGCAGTGTTCGCTGTCCCTGGTGCTGAACACTGCCGCCGCTCACGCTGATGCTTCCAGCACCTTGAAGAGCTCCTAGCGCAATTCTGTTTTCTCAAACCTCCTGATCTGGCGAGAGCCCAGTTAAAAATACAAACTAAAAGGTGATAACAGTCGTAGAAAAATAAACTGACTCCAGTTTTGTCCTCACAGTTTATGTGACATATTGGGGAAGTGTGTTTACCTGATTTAAATTAATCTGTCATGTTTTTTTTCCAACTTCTGTCTGTTAAAATAATGTTTGGAATGGAGATTTATTCCACAGAACCAGCTTCCCACTCTGCCCCAGAAATAGGCAAAAATTATTCCTACAATCCTGGCTTTTATTTTCACCCTCACTGATGTCTAATTGATATTTAGAGATGTATTAAAGCCTATTAGCGTGGGCGCTTAAGGTGCAAATGAATTTTGCTATTTATCGTATCATCTATTTTATAACAACAAAAATATATCAACACCGACTTGCAAACCTTCAGAAACCATTGAAACATGATTAAATATCGGGTACAAAGTATTGCCACCACCCCCACCACCTCTCCGCCCCCGCAACACACACACACACGCATACACACTCCCTCCACTAAAACAAGTGAATAGGTTCGGAGTAACACTGCTTCTATTTTTGGGCAGCGAAAAACAGATCGGTTTCAAAAGAATCAGTCCTAACTGTGAGATAACTGATATCACAATGAGTAAACTCTGGCACTCACTGCCAGAGTTAGAGAGCGATACAGGGGTGCTAAAATATAGGTGAGCGTATCAGGTTGTGCAGTTGCTTTGCATTATGTGTTGGCATGTGCGTGTATGTGTGTGCGTATTACACGTATGTCTATCCGTACCTGTGCCTGTGTGCGTGTGTGTGACATATTTTGGGGCGTAAGTATTTGTCTACGGCTATCAGTTTGTGTGTGAAAATGTGTGCAGTGGTGTTCGAATTGTTTATGTGTCAGTGTGTTTCTACAGATGTAGAATACGACATAGGTGGTGTAAATGATGCAGTTGTGTCAGAGTTTGTGAGAAGCTTATTGGACTAATTTCACTGTATGCAAATGGGAGTGTATGGCCAGAAGTGATCAGTGCGAATGAATGGATGACGTTGTTTCGATTGAATGTATGATTAGTTGCGTGCAAGATTATATGTGTGACATTGTGATGTGTTTGTGTGCGTATGGCCCAGTGTATATGCATAATTGTGTCTATGAGTGTGTGGATGTGTGTCCCGTGTATTGTCTGTATAATTGCATGTCACCATATCTGTATGTAAGGTTGCATGTAAGGATGTGGCTGTGTGAGGCTGAGTGTTTAACAGGGCATGCATAAGTGGGCTTTGGCCTGCGTGCGTGTATGTGCGTGTGGGAATCAATGTGTATGATTATGTATAGTTGTGTGCATGTATGTATGTGGTTCGATATATACACTAATGATTGTGTGTAGTTGGGATTTTGACAAGTTGTGTGCAATTGTGTGTGTCTGTGCTTGTACTTTGGTGTGGTTATGTGAATATGCAATGTGTTTGATTGCATTTGTGTGTGGTTGGTTTTATAAATGTAGTCGTGTGTGGGACTGTGTTTGTGTGTGTGTTGGTCTGTGAATATGACTGCGTTTCCGTGTGCATGGTTAAGTGTGGCTCTGTTTGTGTCTGGTTAATTATGCACATGGGGTTGTGTGTTTGTGAGGTTGAGTAATGGTGTATTATTGTGGTTGTGTGAGTGCAAATGCATGTGGTTGCATAAGGGGGTGATGGTGTGTGTATTATCATGTGTGTGGCTGTATATAGGGTAATTATGTATGTGTGTGGTTGTGTATATAATTGTGTGTATGTCTATATGGGTGTGTGTGAAGAATGGTCGTATGAGTGGGTAATTTTGTGTGATTCTATGTATGTGGGTCTGTTTGTGTGTGTGTGGATAATTGGGTGTGTGGCTGTGTATGAGGCTGTGTGTGTGAGAGTAAGTGTGTGTATAGAAAAGTGTTTATCTGTGTGTGTGTGTCAATGTGTGTTTGTATGTATGTGTGTTTGTGTGTGAAAGTGCCTGTGGTTTCTGTGAGTGTGTTGGTGGGTGTGTTTGTGAGTGTGCAAGAGAATGAGTGTGTGTGTGTAAGTGTGCAGGACAGTGAGAGTCTATGTGTTTGTGTGTGTGAGAATGTATAAGTGTGCAAGAGAGTGAGAGTGTGTTTGTGTGTCAGTGAGAGAGAAAGTGTATGTGTTTGTGTGCATTAGTGAGAGTGTGTGTGTGTTAGTGTGTGTCAGTGAGAGTGAGGGTGTGTGTGTGTGTCAGTGAGTGTGTGTGTGTGTGTTAATGTGAGTGAGTGTGTGTGTATGTGTGTGTGTCGGAGCGTGAGTGTGTGTGAGTGTGTGTGTGCGTGTGAGTGAGTGTGTGTATGTGAATGAGTGTGTGTGCGTGTGAGTAAGTGTGTGTGTGTATGAGTGTATGTGTGTGAGTGTGTGTCAGTGAGAGTGCGAGTGTGTGTGTGTTTGTGAGTGGGTGTGTGTTAGTGTGTGTCAGTGAGAGTGAGACTGTGTGTCAGTGAGTGTATGTGCGTTAGTGTGGGGGTGTGTGTGTGTGTGTGTGCGAGTAAGTGTTCGTGTATGTGTCTGTGTGTGCGTGTCAGTGTGTGTGTTAGAGTGTGTGGGTCAGTGAGAGTGTGTGTGTGTGATTGTGTGTGTGAGAGAGAGTATGTGTGTGTGCAAGTGTGTGTGCGTGTATGTGTGAGTGCGTTTGAGTGAATGTGTGTGTGTGTGAGGGTGTGTGTGAGGGTATGTGTGTGTGAGGGGGTGTGCGAGGGTGTGTGTTAGTACCTGTGCACATAACACACATTGCGTTTATTGAACATCAATCTTGCGCCCAGTCTAGGGGAGTGTGTCTCACTTCTCAGCGGCTTCGGGACTGATCGCCAGTGTTCAGCCCCTGTTGCTGCTGTTCCGCAGAGTGAGGCTGCTGAGACACACCGTCAACTCTTTGGGAAAACTCAGGCCAATGAGTGGGGAGCACTTGTGGATCGGAGCTGGGCTGTGGAGTGAGTGAAGGTCGCTCTCAGCCTGGGGGAATGAGGAAAGGCGAGGGGAGCAGAGGGGAGTGTGCTGGGGGCTCCGGCTGAGCGCCTCGCCTGGACTACCAGGGCTCTGTCTGTGTGTCCCGCTTCATCCTGGCAGCTCGGAGTCTCGCAGGCTGGGAGGAGACAGAATGAGAAATTGGGTTTTATCAGAGCAGCGGCGAAGGGAAGGCGAGACAGCGGCTCCGTGCAGGTCACCGAGAGGAAGCTGGATCCCACCCGGAGCATAGCGCTTGTGGAGCGGAATGCTTCGCCCGTGAAGGACTCTCACTGACTGGAGAGAAGCTCAGGATAAGGCACGCCTGGCAGACCTTCACCCGGGACCGTTTGATTTTAACCCAGGAGAACCCATCCGGCTGCAGGAACCGATCCACATTCTCAGGATAAAACTACCGGCAGAAAGTTAGAGCAAGGCGGGGGTTTGACCGGGGGGTGGGGGTGGGGCGGTCGTCGCTGTCCTGGGGGGGCTTTTATTCCGGCTTCGGGTAACTGTATTTTGGCGGGTGGTCTCCGTTTATCCTGGACCGTTCCTGGGCTAGAGACCGGCTTTGGCCACTGGCACCGGCAGCAGGGAGGGCTCACTCGGGGGAAGGTGGGAAGGGTCTTTGTCCCCACTTGGACAAGGGCCAACCCGACACAACCCGGGCCAACATAAACCCAAGTGATCTAACCCAAGTGATCTAACTGTGTAACACCCAACCCAGCCTGAATTAATCCAACCCTAACCAACCCAAACTAAACCGACCTAAAATAACCCAATCCATCCCAAACTAACCCTAACTAATCTAAATCAATACGAGTTACCCCAGCCCTAACCAATCCAACCCAAGCTAACCCAACTGATCTAAACCGACTAATTTAACCCAATCCATCCCGAACTACTCTGAACCAACCGGAGGTACCCCAATCCAACCCAAGCAGACCCAAATGATCTAAACAGACCCACGTTAACCCATTCAAAGTCAATCCATCCCAAACTGATCTTAACCAACTCAAATTCACCCAAGCGAATCGAAACAACCACAAACTAACCCCAAATAATCTTAACCAATCTACATTAACCCATTCAAACCAATCCACCCCAAACTGATCTCAACCAACCCAAATTCACCCGAGAGAATCTAAACCAGCACAAACTAATCCAAAATAATCTTAACCAATCTACATTAACCCACTCAAAGCCATCCATCCCAAACTGGATCTCAACCAACCAAACTTCACCCATTCCAACCCAAAATAACCCAATATAATCTCAGCCAACTCAAATTAACCCATCCTAAACCAATCCAATCCAAACTACTCTAAACCGACCCAAGTTATCCCAGCCCTAACCAATCCAAGCCAAACTAATCCGAGTTACCCCAGCCCCGAGCTAACCAATCCAACCCAAACTAATCTGAACCAACCCCAGTCCAAGCCAAGCCAAGATAACCCACCCCAAATAACCAACTCAACTCAGTCCCCCCCCCCCCCCCCGCCCCCTGGGCTCCCGGTTAGAGGGAATTCTTCGATTGCACAATTCATTTCTTTAATTTGCTAAATTGTTTGGAGGCGCGTGCACGCTGCGGGGAGCGCGCGGCCGCGCGCGTGCCTGCGCCCGGAGTGCCCGGGGTGCTGTGGGTGGGGGAGGCGGGGATGCGGCGCGCTGGAGCCAGCCTCTGGTGGTCATGAAGCGGCAGAACGTGCGGACTCTCTCCCTGATCCTGTGCATGTTCACCTACCTGCTGGTGGGAGCCGCCGTCTTTGACGCACTCGAGTCCGACTTCGAGAGCTCCCGCAAGCGGCTGCTCAACTCCAAGCGGATGGAACTGAAGAGCAAGTATGGCATGAGTGAGGAAGACTACAAGGAGATGGAGTGGGTGGTTCTACAAGCCGAGCCGCACCGCTCTGGCCACCAATGGAAATTCGCTGGCTCCTTCTATTTCGCCATCACCGTGATCACCACCATAGGTGAGGAAGGGTCAAGCTCTGTTAAAATATGCTGTACTCACGCACAGGACTGCCTGGCCCTGAGTCTAGAGGAATATCTGGAGCAGGGAGCTGGGAATACAACTGGGACTGGGAACGGGCTAGGAGACAGAAAGTTTGGCAAACATTGAACTAAAGACTGGTCGGATGCCCGTGGCAGAGTGCTGAATAGAGATTAATTCCTATCACAAATAAGTCACCAATCTCATTGTCAGTGTTTGTCAGTGTGTTTATAGGAAGAGTAAAAGGTAAACTGGACTGAATCTTATACCCAGTTTCTAATGGCAAAAGGTATACTACAAAATTGATGGTTATCTTACTTCTAAAGGGGTTTAGGAATATAGCCACACCAGTCCCAAGCTTCCCTGATAAGGACACAAGGCCAGAAAGGAGAATGTATCATTGGCATTGGGATTGGTCGCCAGATGGTCCGAGGATGCCACGGAGAGACGGCGGCGCAGTCAGCACTGAAACATTCTGCAAGTAACGACAAACTTTTAGCAGGAAGGGAATGCGATCTAGAAGCTGCCATTGAGATCCCGGTTTCTACACATTATTTCAATGTGATAACCCATTCATTGCTATTTATTTCCCCCGTCCGGCTCATGCAGAAACCTGCAGGGAAATGAATCCAATCCACAATCCGCCCGGGAAATGGGGTGCTGAGGATCGATCCACTGTTATCCCAACTAATGATGTTATCCCAACTAATCCCAGCTCCAGTATCCGATCACACAGAGAAATGGTTCCTCGACAGCGAAAGGGTACAGCTGATCAGACAAGGGCTGGGGTTTGAAACAAAAACCGAAATTGCCCCCAGGGTCATCCAGACTCGAAACATTGGCTCTATTCTCTCTCCATTGACGCTGTCAGACCTGCTGAGATTTTGCAGCATTTTCGGGTTTTGTTTCAGAATCCAGCCTCCGCAGTAATGAGCTTTTACCTAAGAGCTGGAATCTGAGAGGAGATAGCTGAAATCCCACCAGGAGGAACACAATAGGGAGATCCACACAGGGCTGAATAGGAACACAGGGGGAGCATGAACTCATTGGTGGCAAATTCAGTAAAGATAGCCAGGGTTATTATCTCAAGGTGGAAAGAAACTGGGTTTAGAGTAAAACAGCGGGCGATTAGTGTGAATCAGTCTGGGATTCAGTCTGGGATTAGTGTGATTCAGTCTGGGACTAGTGTAATTCAGTCTGGGATTAGTGTGATTCAGTCTGGGATTAGTGTGATTCAGTCTGGGATTAGTGTAATTCAGTCTGGGACTAGTGTAATTCAGTCTGGGATTAGTGTGATTCAGTCTGGGATTAGTGTGATTCAGTCTGGGATTAGTGTGATTCAGTCTGGAATTACTGTGATTCAGTCTGGGATTAGTGTGATTCAGTCTGGGACTAGTGTAATTCAGTCTGGGATTAGTGTGATTCAGTCTGGGAATAGTGTGATTCAGTCTGGGATTAGTGTGATTAAGTCTGGGATTAGTGTGATTAAGTCTGGGATTAGTGTGATTCAGTCCGGGATTAGTGCAATTCAGTCTGGGATTAGTGTAATTCAGCCTGGGAATAGTGTGATTCAGTCTGGGATTAGTGTGATTCAGTCTGGAATTACTGTGATTCAGTCTGGGATAAGTGTGATTCAGTCTGGGAATAGTGTGATTCAGTCTGTGATTAGTGTGATTCAGTCTGGGATTAGTGTGATTCAGTCTGCGATCAGTGTGATTCAGTCTGGGATTAGTGTGATTCAGTCTGGGATTAGTGTGATTCAGTCTGGAATTAGTGTGATTCAGTCTGCGATTAGTGTGATTCAGTCTGCGATTAGTGTGATTCAGTCTGGGATTAGTGGGATTCAGTCTGGGAATAGTGTGATTCAGTCTGTGATTAATGTGATTCAGTCTGGGATTAGTGTGATTCAGTCTGTGATTAGTGTGATTCAGTCTGGGATTAGTGTGATTCAGTCTGCGATCAGTGTGATTCAGTCTGGGATTAGTGTGATTCAGTCTGGGATTAGTGTGATTCAGTCTGCGATTAGTGTGATTCAGTCTGCGATTAGTGTGATTCAGTCTGGGATTAGTGGGATTCAGTCTAGGAATAGTGTGATTCAGTCTGTGATTAGTGTGATTCAGTCTGGGATTAGTGTGATTCAGTCTGCGATCAGTGTGATTCAGTCTGGGATTAGTGTGATTCAGTCTGGGATTAGCATGATACAGCCTGGGATTAGTGTAATTCAGTCTGGAATTAGTGGGATTCAGTCTGGGATTAGTGTGATTCAGTCTGGGATTAGTGTGATTCAGTCTGGAATTAGTGGGATTCAGTCTGGGAATAGTGTGATTCAGTCTGGGATTAGTGGGATTCAGTCTGCGATTAGTGTGATTCAGTCTGGGATTAGTGTGATTCAGTCTGGGATTAGTGTGATTCAGTCTGGAATTAGTGGGATTCAGTCTGGGATTAGTGTGATTCAGTCTGGGATTAGTGTGATTCAGGCTGGGATTTGTGTGATTCAGGCTGGGATTAGTGTGATTCAGTCTGGGATTAGTGTGATTCAGTCTGGAATTAGTGGGATTCAGTCTGGGAATAGTGTAATTCAGTACCGCAGGGCTCTGTATTGGGACCTCTGCTGTTTGTGATTTATATAAATGATCTGGAAGAAGGAGTAACTGGGGTGATCAGTAAGTTTGCGGACGACACAAAATTGGCAGGACTTGCAGATAGTGAGGAACATTGTCAGAGGCTACAGAAGGATATAGATAGGCTGGAAATTTGGGCAAGGAAATGGCAGATGGAGTTCAATCCTGATAAATGCGAAGTGATGCATTTTGGTGGGAATAATGTAGGGAGGAGCTACACGATAAATGGAAGAACCATAAAGGGTGTAGAGACGCAGAGGGACCTGGGTGTGCAAGTCCACAGATCTTTGAAGGTGACGTCACAGGTGGAGAAGGTGGTGAAGAAGGCATATGGCATGCTTGCCTTTATAGGACGGGGCATAGAGTATAAAAGTTGGGGTCTGATGTTGCAGATGTATAGAACGTTGGTTCGGCCGCATTTGGAATACTGCGTCCAGTTCTGGTCGCCACACTACCAGAAGGACGTGGAGGCTTTGGAGAGAGTACAGAGGAGGTTTACCAGGATGTTGCCTGGTATGGAGGGGCTTGGTTATGAGGAGAGATTGGGGAAACTGGGGTTGTTCTCCTTGGAAAGACGGAGGATGAGGGGAGACTTAATAGAGGTGTATAAAATTATGAAAGGCATAGATAGGGTGAACGGTGGGAAGCTTTTCCCCGGGTCGGTGGTGACGTTCACGAGGGGTCATAGGTTCAAGGTGAAGGGGGGGAGGTTTAACACAGATATCAGAAGGACATATTTCACACAGAGGGTCGTGGGGGCCTGGAATGTGTTGCCGGACAAGGTGGTGGAGGCGGACACACTGGGAACGTTTAAGACTTAACTAGACAGCTATATGAATGGAGTGGGAATGGAGGGATACAAAAGAGTGGTCTAGTTTGGACCAGGGAGCGGCGCGGGCTAATTGTTCCTGGTTTCTCGTTTCAAGGCTTCATTCTATGATCATCTTGCTGGTGCCAGTACAGAGTGAGACTGCGGATAGTTGGGAACCTGTCTCGGGGGCAGGGAATTCATATGGTGTTCGTGGAAGTGGAAATGACTAGGGTTGGGAAGCATTTTCCGATCGGGGCCATTGTGATCTCCTGGACTCGTTTCGATCGCCTCAGGGGGTCGGAGAGGAATTTCCCAGATTTTTTTTTTTCCCCATATTGGCCCTGGGGTTTTTCACTCTGGGTTTTCGCCTCTCCCTGGAGATCACATGGTCTGGAATGGGGGGGTGGGGGTAAGTTAATAGGTTGTAATGAACAAAAGCATCGTAGCTGTGAGGGACAGCTCGGTGGATAGGATATTGGTATGTAGATAGGCTGGAAAATTGGGCGGGGATCCTGGATTCAGGATTCAATCCTGGACCGGGGAGCGGCGCGGGCTTGGAGGGCCGAAGGGCCTGTTCCTGTGCTGTATTGTTCTTTGTTCTTTGTTTGTTCTGCGATTAGTGTGATTCAGTCTGGGATTAGTGTAATTCAGTCTGCGATTAGTTTGATTCAGTCTGGGATGAGTGTGATTCAGTATGGAATTAGTGTGATTCAGTCTGCGATTAGTGTGATTCAGTCTGGGATTAGTGTGATTCAGTCTGCGATTAGTGTGATTCAGTCTGGGATTAGTGTGATTCAGTCTGGGATTAATGTGATTCAGTCTGGGATTTGTGTAATGCAGTCTCGGATTAGTGTGATTCGGTCTGGGACTAGTGTAATTCAGTCTGGGATTAGTGTGATTCAGTCTGGGATTAGTGTGATTCAGTCTGCGATTAGTGTGATTCAGTCTGCGATTAGTGTGATTCAGTCTGGGATTAGTGTGATTCAGTGGGAGTCTTTTAAGGAACTATTGATAAGGCTGCAGGATAGGCATGTGCCTGTAAAAAGGAAAGATAGGAAAGGTAGGATTTGAGAGCCGTGGATAACCAGGGAAATTGAGGATCTGATTAAAATGAAAAGGGAGGCGTACGTTAAGTCCAGGCAACTGAAAACAGATGGAGCTCTGGAGGAATACAGAGAGAGTAGGAAAGAACTCAAACAGAGAGTTAGAAGGGCAAAAAGAGGTCACGAGATGTTCTTGGCAGGCAGGATTAAGGAGAATCCTAAGGCATTCTATTCATACGTTAGGAACAAAAGAATTGTCAGGGAGAAAATCAGACCTCTCAGGGACAAAGGAGGGGAATTATGCTTAGAACCCAAGGGAATAGGGGAGATCCTAAATGAATACTTTGCATCGGTATTCACGAAGGAGAGGGGCGTGTTAACCGGGAGTGTCTTGGAGGGAGGTGTTGACCCGTTAGAGAAAATCTCCATTACAAGAGAGGAAGTGTTAGGTTTTTTGGGGAACATTAAAACTGACAAAGCCCCAGGGCCTGATGGCATCTATCCTCGACTGCTCAGGGAGATGAGAGATGATATTGCTGGGCCTCTGACGGAAACCTTTGTCGCTTCTTTGGACACGGGTGAGGTCCCTGAGGATTGGAGGATAGCGAATGTGGTCCCGTTGTTTAAGAAGGGTAGCAGGGATAACCCAGAAAATTATAGGCCGGTGAGCTTGAGGTCCGTGGTAGGGAAGTTGTTGGAGAGGATTCTTAGAGACAGGATGTATGTGCATTTAGAACGGAACAATCTCATTAGTGACAGACAGCATGGTTTTGTAAGAGGGAGGTCGTGCCTTACAAATTTGGTGGAGTTTTTTGAGGAAGTGACAAAAACGGTTGAGGAAGGAAGGGCCGTGGATGTCATCTATATGGATTTCAGTAAGGCATTTGACAAAGTCCCACATGGCAGGTTGGTTAAGAACGTTAAGGCTCATGGGATACAAGGAGAAGTGGCTAGATGGGTGGAGAACTGGCTTGGCCATAGGAGACAGAGGGTAGTGGTCGAAGGGTCTTTTTCTGGCTGGAGGTCTGTGACCAGTGGTGTTCCGCAGGGCTCTGTACTGGGACCTCTGCTATTTGTGATATATATAAATGATTTGGATGAAGGTGTAACTGGTGTAATCAGCAAGTTTGCGGATGACACGAAGATGGCTGGACTTGCGGATAGCGAAGAGCATTGTCGGGCAATACAGCAGGATATAAATAGGCTGGAAAATTGGGCGGAGAGGTGGCAGATGGAGTTTAATCCGGATAAATGCGAAGTGATGCATTTTGGAAGAAATAATGTAGGGAGGAGTTATACAATAAATGGCAGAGTCATCAGGAGTATAGAAACACAGAGGGACCTAGGTGTCCAAGTCCACAAATCCTTGAAGGTGGCAACACAGGTGGAGAAGGTGGTGAAGAAGGCATATGGTATGCTTGCCTTTATAGGATGGGGTATAGAGTATAAAAGCTGGAGTCTGATGATGCAGCTGTATAGAACGCTGGTTAGGCCACATTTGGAGTACTGCGTCCAGTTCTGGTCACCGCACTACCAGAAGGACGTGGAGGCGTTAGAGAGAGTGCAGAGAAGGTTTACCAGGATGTTGCCTGGTATGGAGGGTCTTAGCTATGAGGAGAGATTGGGTAGACTGGGGTTGTTCTCCTTGGAAAGACGGAGAATGAGGGGAGAGCTAATAGAGGTGTACAAGATTATGAAGGGTATAGATAGGGTGAACAGTGGGAAGCTTTTTCCCAGGTCGGAGGTGACGATCACGAGGGGTCACGGGCTCAAGGTGAGAGGGGCAAAGTATAACTCAGATATCAGAGGGACGATTTTTACACAGAGGGTGGTGGGGGCCTGGAATGCGCTGCCAAGTAGGGTGGTGGAGGCAGGCACGCTGACATCGTTTAAGACTTACCTGGATAGTCACATGAGCAGCCTGGGACTGGAGGGATACAAACGATTGGTCTAGTTGGACCAAGGAGTGGCACAGGCTTGGAGGGCCGAAGGGCCTGTTTCCTGTGCTGTACTGTTCTTTGTTCTTTGTTCTTTGTCTGCGATTAGTGTGATTCAGTCTGTGATTAGTGTGATTCAGTCTGTGATTAGTGTGATTCAGTCTGGGATTAGTGTGATTCAGTCTCGGATTAGTGTGATTCAGTCTGGGATTAGTGTGATACAGTCTGCGATTAGTGTGATTCAGTCTGTGATTAGTGTGATTCAGTCTGGGAATAGTGTGATTCAGTCTGGGATTAGTGTGATACAGTCTGGGATTAGTGTGATTCAGTCTGGGATTAGTGTGATTCAGTCTGGGATTAGTGTGATACAGTCTGTGATTAGTGTGATTCAGTCTGTGATTAGTGCGATTCAGTCTGGGAATAGTGTGATTCAGTCTGGGATTAGTGTGATTCAGTCTGCGATTAGTGTGATTCAGTCTGGGATTAGTGTGATTCAGTCTGGGATTAGTGTGATACAGTCTGTGATTAGTGTGATTCAGTCTGGGATTAGTGTGATTCAGTCTGCGATTAGTGTGATTCAGTCTGGGATTAGTGTGATTCAGTCTGGGAGCAGTCTGATTCAGTCTGGGATTAGTGTGATTCAGTCTGGGATTAGTGTGATTCAGTCTGCGATTAGTGTGATTCAGTCTGGGATTAGTGTGATTCAGTCTGGGATCAGTCTGATTCAGTCTGGGATTAGTGTGATTCAGTCTGGGATTAGTGTGATTCAGTCTGGGATTAGTGTGATTCAGTCTTGGATTAGTGTGATTCAGTCTGGGATCAGTCTGATTCAGTCTGGGATTAGTGTGATTCAGTCTGGGATCAGTCTCATTCAGTCTGGGATCAGTCTCATTCAGTCTGGGATTAGTGTAATTCAGTTTGAGGATATTGTAATTGTGCCTTTGGTTTTATTCTAATTTCAGAACAGATTGTGCTAATTTATCAGTGGTCTGGACAGAATAGATAGCGAAATGTTGTTCCCACTGATCAAGAGATCGAGAACGAGAGGGCACAGATTAAACGTGAATTGCAAAAAAAGCAAACCTGTTGTGTGAAAATATTCATTCACATCGCGATTGTTTCTGGGTCTGGAATGCAGTGCCTGGAAGTGTGGTGGGGACAGTTTCAATGCAGGCATTCAGGAGGGCATTAGATAATTATTTGAAGGGGAATAATGTTTGGGGTTATGTGGAAAAGGCAGGGGAATGGCACTAATTCATGATGCCCTTTCGGTGCAGATGCAATGGGCTGAATGGTTTTCTGCACTGTGACAATTCTGCAGCTGGAAATGTCCCACCCTGACCACCACGGGGAATGGAGCAGGCAGCGGCGGATGGACAATGGGAAGATCCGTTGGCCTCGGGCGGGATTTTACAGTTTCGGGAGGAGCGAGGCTGTAAATTCCCACCCTATGGGGGCGATTCTCCCAAAGGTGCTGAATTGACGGGAAAACTGTTCTGGATCCCGACTCTTTTTTCAGTTCAGCTTCTCACCTGAATCTCCGCACTCTGTGCACTGCAGAGGTCCCAGTCATGAATCTCATTAAAAACCCAGGGGGGCGGGGCCTATTCACACCAGAGTTTGAACGTTCTGGAACTCTGCGCATGCGCAGTGGTCCCGATCTGTCAGACTCCCCGTTTGCTGGCCTGCTCAGTCACTGGCCAGCCCGGGACCCCCGCAGTGCTGCCATTCCAGCCCCCCTCCACAGCCCGATCGCGGCTCCTACAACAATTCCTGGGCCAGCCCTGAACTCACCCCTCCTCCCAGAGCACCCCAATGCACAGCCAAAGCCCCCCCAGCAGTGGTGATCCCCTCCCCCCCCCCCCCCGCCCCCACTGACCTACCCCTCAAGGTCAGACCCTGCCCCCCAGAGGCAGCGCACCCCCCCCCCCGGCAGACCACCCCCCCCAGCCCACCCCAATCACTGTCCTCCCTCTATCCCAGACTGATCCTGTCTGCAGTGTGGCAGCGGGACCCCCCACCCCCACCGATTGCCCCTAGGCCCTGCCCACAATAGGCCCCAACCCCTTGGCACTGCCCGATAGAACATAGAACATAGAACATAGAACATTACAGCGCAGAACAGGCCCTTCGGCCCACGATGTTGCACCGACCAGTTAAAAAAAAACTGTGACCCTCCAACCTAAACCAATTTCTTTTCGTCCATGAACCTATCTACGGATCTCTTAAACGCCCCCAAACTAGGCGCATTTACTACTGATGCTGGCAGGGCATTCCAATCCCTCACCACCCTCTGGGTAAAGAACCTACCCCTGACATCGGTTCTATAACTACCCCCCCTCAATTTAAAGCCATGCCCCCTCGTGCTGGATTTCTCCATCAGAGGAAAAAGGCTATCACTATCCACCCTATCTAAACCTCTAATCATCTTATATGTTTCAATAAGATCCCCTCTTAGCCGCCGCCTTTCCAGCGAAAACAATCCCAAATCCCTCAGCCTCTCCTCATAGGATCTCCCCTCCATACCAGGCAACATCCTGGTAAACCTCCTCTGCACCCTCTCCAAAGCCTCCACATCCTTCCTGTAATGTGGGGACCAGAACTGCACACAGTACTCCAAGTGCGGCCGCACCAGAGTTGTGTACAGTTGCAACATAACGCTACGACTCCTAAATTCAATCCCCCTACCAATAAACGCCAAGACACCATATGCCTTCTTAACAACCTTATCTACTTGATTCCCAACTTTCAGGGATCTATGCACACATACACCTAGATCCCTCTGCTCCTCCACACTATTCAAAGTCCTCCCGTTAGCCCTATACTCAACACATCTGTTATTCCTACCAAAGTGAATTACCTCACACTTCTCCGCATTAAACTCCATCCGCCACCTCTCGGCCCAACTTTGCAACCTGTCTAAGTCTTCCTGCAAACTACGACACCCTTCCTCACTGTCTACCACACCACCGACTTTGGTGTCATCAGCAAATTTGCTAATCCACCCAACTATACCCTCATCCAGATCATTAATAAATATTACAAACAGCAGTGGCCCCAAAACAGATCCCTGAGGTACACCACTTGTAACCGCACTCCATGATGAATATTTACTATCAACCACCACCCTCTGTTTCCTATCCGCTAGCCAATTCCTGATCCAATTTCCTAGATCACCCCCAATCCCATACATCTGCATTTTCTGCAATGGGGGGGCAATGCCAAGGTGCCCCCTGGTCATGGGCGCTTTGCCCCTTGGGCAGTGCTGCGGGGCACAGACTGGCATTGCCAGGGTGCCCATGCCCGGGGGCACTACCTCCCCACCGCCCGACCCCGTGGGGGGCCCCGATTGCCCCCCACTTCATTCCAGCGGGTTCTACCGCTAGTTCCCTGAACGTGGGGAGCTAGTCTGAACCCCATCGGAACGAAGTACTCCTGGCGGGATGGGAGATTCAATCGGGACCTGAAAGTTCCCGATAATGAACTGATAAACATATTTAAGATACATTTTGAAAAGATTCAAATGATTTAGCTGCCTGCCCGCCGGTTTCCAGCGTGATCTGACCGGGGACTGTTCGCCGGCTCTGGGAGACGCGCATGCGTTCCTGGCACATGCGCAAATCCCGGTTCCAGGCCGGTGACGCGCACCTTGACCTGCCAGAAAAGCTGCGGGTCGCGATGGGAGAATCGCGGCTTATGATTCTGTGTTGCTCATCAACAGATAGATTTTGGGTTGACAGGAGCGTCAAGAGTAATGGAGGTGGGGAGCAGGGGTGTGTTCGCAGACAGGAAATTGGAGTTATGGCCACAATTAGATCATCTATGATCTTACTGAATGGGGATTTGTCTCCAGAAGCCAGTTGGCTCTATTTCTTACGTTTCTGATATGAGTTGAAATCTGATGGAAAGGATAGTCAGTGATTTAGAGTGTCTTGTTGTCGGGGACTGAAACATGAACCTTGAGAAGCGGACATCCAAAGACTAGATATTTGTGAAATGTGATTCTGGAGAAGGGTGGAGTAGACCCATTGGAGAGAGAGGTTCTCAGGATGGTACAGGAAGAAAGATCGTTAGTGAACATCATCGAGAAAAGGCAACAAGATTGGATTGGCTGTATTTTAAAGCGTGAGAACTTGCTGCAAGAAGATTAGAGTGTTAGAGATCAAGAGTGAGGAAGAGAATGATGACATTAGACAACTTGAAATTGAAATGGGAGGCTCCTATGAGCAGATGAAGGGGAAAATGCAAGTCCGCAAGGCATAGAGAATTGAGCAGAGAACGCACCCTTAGGCAAATCGCTCCTGCTACTTGCTCCTGTCCTGATTAGAATCTATTTGATCTCTTCTTGCACTGAGAAGAACATTTTAGCTGTGATGTTTTACTGCTGCACCTGATGATTAAAGTACTAACAGCGAAGGAATAAAGAAGGCTGTTAATAAATGACCAACATTCGCACTGCTCTCAAACAGCAACTGCTGCCCGCTTAATACACACCATTAATCTTCTGGGAATAGATTCACTTGAACAAGGCTGATTCTTCCATACAACATCTACTTAACTCAAACGATCTTTCAGAGAGGGAGAAATTGGAGGGGCAAGTTTAAACCTTCAGACACAGTTTGAACTTGAAACTGAAATAATTTGCAGGGGACCTTCAATCGCTTTGATCACAGTAAGACTGTAGCTTCTGATCCCAGAATGGTATCTTCTCTTCCTGCTATGTGCATTCAGATTACTTTGATTAATACCTGCTCTGCGTGATACTATTTTGTATTGATGTTGTATCTCACCCTCCCAAAGCTATAATGTGCCCAGCATGGGCCAGACATGGTGCATGGACCTTCTCATGGAAGACTGACAGTCAAGCCGTCAGCTGCCAAGGCTGAGTGGCTTTAACTCACTAAATCCCCCTGGTTCTGTACCAGATAGGCTTGCATTTATGTAGCACATTCTCTGACACCCAAAGCAATTTACTGCTGATGACGTATAGTCACTCTGATAATGTCGGAAATGTGACAGTCAATGGGCCCGATTTTACCAAAAATCAGGCCCATTGACACTGCAATAACGTTACTGTGAAAATCTCCTAGTCGCCAGGCTCCAGCACCTGTTCGGGTAACACTGAGGGAGAATTTAGCCAATGCACCTAACCAGCACACCTTTCGGACTGTGGTAGAAACCGGAGCACCCGGAGGAAGCCCACACAGACACGGGGAGAACATACAGACTCCACACAGACAGTGATCCAAGAACCCGGGTCCCTGGCACTGTGAGGCAGCCGTGCTAACCACTCTGCCACCGTGCCACTCCAATAGATCCGGAATGAGATGTTAGTCTCATTAATAATGATCACAAAACTACTGGATAGTTCAAAGCCTCATATGTTGACTTGTGTTCTTCCAGGAAATAAATCCGCCATCCTTGCCTGGTCTGGTTTACATCTGATCCAGATCCTTGGCAATGTGATTGACTTTTGACTGTTCTCTGAACGGTTTAGGAAACAACTCAGCACCACCGCTATGGATGAGTAATAAATACTGGCCTAGCCAGCAATGTTCACATCCCAAGGATGAATAAAAATGTGGTCTTCTTTGATCTTTTCTGTCTACCTCAGATAGCAGATAGCACTGTAGTTTAATATCTAACCTGAAACCTCCCACAGTGCAACATTTCCTCAGTTCTCCACCAGAACACCAATCTACAACTTCCTGGAGTGGGATTGTGTACACACAGACATGTGACACCGAGGTGAGAGTGCTGTCAACTGGCACATAAGCTGCTCCCGCAAACCTACCTCTTCAACCAGGTTTTTGGTCACCTGCCCCAATCTGTGTGGAGTTTGCACATTCTCCCCGTGTCTGCGTGGGTTTCCTCCGGGTGCTCCAGTTTACTCCCACAGTCTGAAAGACGTGCTGGTTAGGGTTAAATGGATTGGCCATGCTAAATTGCCCCTTAGTGTCTCAAGATGTGTAGGTTAGGGGAATTAGCCATGGAAGATGTGTGGGGCAGGGGAGAGGGCCTGGGTAAGATAAATCAATCCGAGAATCAGTGCAGACATGATGGGTCGATTCTGTCCTCGGTTGTTCTCTGACCTTGTGACTAAATACATCACACTGTGGGCGGTGCCACTCTCCAGTCCCAGGTTGAACCTTGCTCTGCTATTGTGTACAGTTTTGGTCACCTAGTTACAGGAAGGATGTAAATAAGGTTGAAAGAGTGCAGAGAAGGTTCACAAGGATGTTGCCGGGACTTGAGAATCTGAGTTACAGAGAGAGATTGAATAGGTTGGGACTTTATTCCCTGGAGCGTAGAAGATTGAGGGGAGATTTGATAGAGGTGTATAAGATTTTGATGGGTATAGATAGAGTGAATGCAAGCAGGCTTTTTCCGCTGAGGCTAGGGGAGAAAAAAACCAGAGGGCATGGGTTAAGGGTGAAAGGAGAAAAGTTTAAAGGGAATATTAGGGGGGGCTTCTTCACGCAGAGAGTGGTGGGAGTGTGGAATGAGCTGCCGGATAAAGTGGTAAATGCGGGGTCACTTTTAACATTTAAGAAAAACTTGGACGGGTTCATGGATGGGAGGGGTGTGGAGGGATATGGTCCAAGTGCAGGTCAGTGGGACTAGGCAAAAAATGGTTCGGCACAGACAAGAAGGGCCAAAAGGCCTGTTTCTGAGCTGTAATTTTCTATGGTTCTATGCTGAGCACCTTATATTATACTGCATGCAGGATCATCACAATACAAGGATATCTTGTGTCTTGGCAGTTCTTTCACAATCTCAGGGCGGAATTCTCCCCAAAATGTTGAATTCACGGGAAAACTGGAGTAATTCACGCTGGTTTTTACAGTGGGAGTTCAGACTAAAATCTCGCACACTCTGTGCAATGCAGAGGCCACCAGCGTTAGATTTCAGAGGGTGGGGCCTATTCCCACCCAGGCGGCTGAAACCAGCAGGTCCCTGCACGTGTGCAGTGGCCCCAAACTGTCAGCCTTCTGTTGGTTAGCCAGCTTGATCGCTGGCCATCCCGGGACCCCCACAGTGTTGCACCCCCCCCCACCCCCCATGGCACGATCACGGTCCCCCTGACCATTCCCGGGCCAGCTTCAATCTCTTCCCCTCGTCCTTGTCCACCCCGACCTCCAGTCCCCTTCTCCTCCCCGCAGTACAATTCCCCTCAACACCCCAAAGTGCAAAGTGCAAAGATCCCCGCAGGCTGACGGCCGCCCCCTCCCGGGTAGATCCCCCTTGGCAGACACCTGCCCAGTCTGCCCTGGTTGCTGGCCTCCCCCCTGCCCCCATCGATCCCAATGCAGCATGGCAATGGGAGCCCACCCATCCCCTGAGGCCCCACCCCCATCAGGCCCCTCCTACCTTGACACTGCCCAATGCCCGATGGGCAGTGCCAAAGTGCCCCATGGGCATTGGCACTTTACCCCTTGGGCAGTGCCAGGGGCACAGGCTGGCACTGTCAGGGTGCCCATGCCCAGGAGGCACCACATCCCACCACCCCTCCTTCATTCCAGCGTGGTGAGACCCGCTAAACCCCGCTGGAGTGAGACACTCTGGCGAGGTGGGAGAAGCAAGCGGGAATGCTAGCCCCTCCTCCCTGCCGATTTGCGGCCGGAAATCTGAAGCTGGGAGGCACTAGCGGTGCGCGAACGCTGCCCCTTTGTGTGATTCTCCCGGCCCGCTGCGCTAGAATATTAGCAGAGCCGGCTGGGAGAATCAGCCCCTCAGTCTGTCACGTGTGAAGGAATGGGCATGGTTCTCTGTTTCTGGTACTTAGGTGACGTGAAAAAGTTTCTTCTCTTTCCAGCATTTCCATTCAGCATCTTTTTCATCGACCGTTTTATTAAATTGGTTCTTGTGCTTTTAGTGTGACCATTGCAGCAATCTTGTTCTGGTGCATAATCTCAGTTTCTTCCTGTGTCTGGATTGCTGAGCCTGCTGTCAATTTCACTGTTTTTACCTCTTCAGTTAATTTCTCAATGTCAAGCTTCCTTTCTTCAAGCTCCTATTGTCCCGATTCAATTCTTCACTTGTTCTTATTTTCTGGTTGTTTTCTTGGGCGCTCAGCTTATTCTCTGTATTATCTTGTTAATTTCTCCTTCTCCTTAACTTCAGTTTGTAATTTCTTTTGCAACTTCTTTATTCTCCAAGTTTGCTATCATTCCTTTCATCTTATTGTTTTAATGTCTTTTCTGGAGCTGTAAATGGTTTTGCTGATTCTTCTTTGCGTTCAATAGCTCCTTCATTAATTTCTGTGTTTCTCCTGAAGTGGGTCCATCAAGTTCTTCCCGAACATTTACATTTCACAAATGGAATCCTCATTTCTACTTGTGTTAACTTCAGTCAAACACTTTTTGCCTTCACTGTTGGTCAGGTCTGTCTCTGACAAACCATTATCTTGTTTCTATTCTGCAATTTCCTCACAGTCCTCCTTGTGGAGTCTTTTGTTGCCCTTATCATAAGATATAGGAGCAGAATTAGGCCATTCGGCCCATCAAGTCTGCTCTGCCATTCAATCGTGGCTGATATGCTCCTCATCCCCATTTTCCTGCCTTCTCCCCACAACCCTTCAATGCCCATTCCCAATTAAAAATCTCTATAACTCCTCCTTAAATTTACTCACTGTCCCAGCATCCACCGCACTTTGGGGTAGTGAGTTCCACAGATTCACAACCCTTTGGGAGAAATAGTTTCTCCTTAACTTAAATTTGCTACCCCTTATCCTAAGATTATGACCTCTCATCCTAGAATACCCCACAAGAGGAAGCATCCGCTCCACGTCTATTTTATCCATACCTTTCATCATCTTGTATACCTTGTTCTGGGGTCTTTCAGTATCCATCTTCTGGAGTCTTCTATTACCTTCTTTTTGAAGTATTCATTGCCTCTTTGAGGTCTGTGTTGCCCCGCTGAGACTGTCTGTTGCATCTTTCTCATCTTCATTGCTTATAGGCCTTTTTTTTAGTGGCCCTCTATCTGGGATCTTCTCCAATTTTTCTGCCCATTTATTCCTTCTTGTAGTTGTTTCTTTTAATTAATTACCATTTAAAATGTTTTACTGCTTTAAGACTGTCATTTGTTTTCACTGAACTCTCAGCCTGCTTTCTCTCTGTGTTTCTCTCGCACTTTAGAGTTTTGGAATGAACCTGGCTGCCTTTTTTTGAATTTTAAAAGTTCCACTTTAAAGTAAGGAAATCTCTATTAGTAATTAGTAATTAGTAGAGATCAGGGAGACCTCCAGTATCCCTGACGACAGCACCTGCAAAAGATGCATCCAGCTGCAGCTGCTAGCAAAGCGTGTTCGGGAACTGCAGAAGGAGCTTGATGACCTCCATCTAATTGGGGAGAATGAGAAGTATATAGACAGTAGCTTTAGGGAGATAGTTACACCTAAGCAGCAGAGCAGAGGAAATTGGGTTACTGTAAGGAGAGGAAATGGCAGTGTGAAAGGACAGACAGAGCAGGGTTCCCCTGTGGCCATACCCCTCCACAACAGGTATACTGAATTGGATACTGTTGCGGGAGATGCTTTACGTGGGACAAGCTGCGACAGCCGGAACTCTGATACTGAGTCTGGTTCGACAGCGCAAAAGGGTGGGATGAAGAAGAGGAGAGCAGTAGTGATAGGGGACTCAATGGTCAGAGGTACAGACCGGAGGTTCTGTGGTCGGGACAGAGACTCCCGCATGGTTTGTTGCCTCCCAGGTGCCAAGGTCAGCGATGTCTCTGATCGCGCGCACAGCATTCTAAAGTGGGAAGGTGATCAGCCAGATGTCGTGGTACACGTCGGTACCAATGACGTGGGAAGGAAGAGTGAGGAGGTCCTAAAGAGTGAGTACAGAGAGCTTGGAAGGAAGTTAAAAAGCAGGACCCCGAGGGTAGTAATCTCAGGATTGCTACTTGAGCCACATGCCAGTGAGGGTAGGAGTAGGATGCTTGGGCGGATGAACACGTGGCCGAGGAACCGGTTCAGGGGGCAGGGTTTCCAATTCTTGGATCATTGGGACCTCTTCTGGGGCAGATGGGACCTGTACAAGAGAGACGGGTTACACCTAAACTACAAGGGGACCAATATACTTGCAGGGAGATTTGCTAGTGTTATTGGGGAGCGTTTAAACTAGATTTGCAGGGGGATGGGAACCAGAGTGCCAGAGCAGATAGTGGAGCAGGAGTAAAAAGACAGGTTAGTTCAAGCAAAATCACAAATGGAAGGGTAGAGTGTGGTGGAAATAATCTTTTGAGGTGTGTCTATTTCAATGCCAGGAGTATTGTGGGGAAGGCAGATGAGCTGAAGGCGTGAATAGACACATGGAAATATGACATTATAGCCATTAGTGAAACTTGGCTACAGGAGAGACAGGACTGGCAGCTCAATGTTCCAGGGTTCCAATGTTTCAGGCGGGATAGAGGCAGAGGGATAAAAGGTGGGAGGGTGGCATTGTTGGTCAGGGAAAATGTTACAGCGGTACTCAGGCAGGATAGATTAGGGAGCTTGTCTACAGAGGCCCTATGGGTGGAGCTGAGAAACAGGAAAGGTATGACCACATTAATGGGCTTGTATTATACACCACCCAATAGTCAGCGAGAATTGGAGGAGCAAATCAGCGGAGAGATAGCTGACAACTGCAAGAAATACAAAGTTGTGATAGTAGGGGATTTTAATTTTCCACATATAGATTGGGACTCGCATATTGTTAAAGGTTTACACGGGGTAGAGTTTGTAAAATGCGTTCAGGAGAATTTTCTACATCAGTATATAGAGGTGCCAACTAGAGAGGATGTGATATTGGATCTCCTATTGGGAAATTAGTTAGGGCAGGTGATGGATGTGAGTGTGAGGGAACACTTTGGATCCAGTGATCATAATGCCATTAGTTTCAACCTGATCATGGATAAGGATAGATCTGGTCCTCGGGTTGAAGTTCTGAACTGGAAAAAGGCCAAATTTGATGAAATGAGAAGGGATCTGGGAAGTGTGGATTGGCACAGGCTGTTCTCTGGTAAGGATGTAAATGGAAAGTGGGAGGCCTTCAAAGGAGAAATTTTGAGAGTGCGAAGTTTGTATGTTCCTGTCAGGATTAAAGGCAAAGTAAATAGGAATAAGGAACTTTGGTTCTCGAGGGAGATTGTAACACTGATTAAGAGGAAGAGAGAGTTGTATGAAATGTACAGGCAGCAAGGAACAGATCAGGTGCTCAAGGAGTATAAAAAGTGCAAGAAGCTACTGAAGAGGGAAATCAGGAGGGCTAAAAGAAGACATGAGGTTGCTTTGGCAGACAGAGTGAAGGAAAATCCAAAGAGCTTCTATAGGTATGTTAGGAGCAAAAGGATAGTGAGGGATAAAATTGGTCCTCTTGAAGACCAGAGTGGTAGACTGTGTATGGAACCAAAAGAGATAGGGGAGATACGAAATGGTTTTTTTGTATCCGTATTTACTGAGGAAATGGGCATGGAGTCTACAGAAATAGGGCAAACTGGTAGGGAGGTCATGGAACCTTTACAGATTAAAGGGGAGGAGGTGCTCGCTGTCTTGAGGCAAATCAGAGTGGATAAATCCCCAGGACCAGACAGGGTATTCCCACGGACCTTGAGGGAAGCTAGTGTTGAACTTGCAGGGGCCCTGGCAGACATATTTAAAATGTCAGTATTCACGGGGGAGGTGCCGGATGATTGGAGGGTGGCTCATGTTGTTCCGTTGTTTAACAAAGGTTCCAAAAGAAATCCGGGAAATTATAGGCCAGTAAGTTTGACGTTGGTGGTGGGCAAGTTATTGGAAGGTGTGATAAGGGATCGGATCTACAAATATTTGGATAGACAGGGACTTATTAGGGAGAGTCAACATGGCTTTGTGCGTGGTAGGTCATGTTTGACCAATTTATTAGAGTTTTTTGAGGAGTTTACCAGGAAAGTGGATGAAGGGAAGGCGGTGGATGTTGTCTACCTGGATTTCAGCAAGGCCTTTGACAACGTCCCTCATGGGAGGTTAGTTAGGAAGGTTCAGTCGCTAGGTATACATGGGGAGGTAGTAAATTGGATTGGACACTGGCTCAATGGAAGAAGCCAGAGAGTGGTTGTGGAGGGTTGCTTCTCTGAGTGGAGGCCTGTGACTAGTGGTGTGCCGCAGGGATCGGTGTTGGGTCCATTGTTGTTTGTCATCTATATCAATGATCTGGATGATAATGTGGTAAATTGGATCAGCAAGTTTGCTGATGATACAAAGATTGGAGGTGTAGTGGACAGTGAGGAAGGTTTTCAAAGCTTGCAGAGGGATTTGGACCAACTAGAAAAATGGGCTGAAAAATGGCAAATGGAATTTAACGCAGGCAAGTGTGAGATATTGCACTTTGGAAGGACAAACCAAAGTAGAACGTACAGGGTAAATGGTAGGACTCTGAAGAGTGCAGTTGAACAGAGGGATCTGGGAATACAGGTACAGATCCTGTACAGGTGGATAGGGTCGTAAAGAGTGCCTTTGATACATTGGCCTTTATAAATCGGAGTATCGAGTATAAAAGTTGGAGTGTTATGGTAAGGTTATATAAGGCATTGGTGAGGCCGAATTTGGAGTATTGTGTACAGTTTTGGTCACCTAGTTACAGGAAGGATGTAAATAAGGTTGAAAGAGTGCAGAGAAGGTTCACAAGGATGTTGCCGGGACTTGAGAAGCTGAGTTACAGAGAGAGATTGAATAGGTTGGGACTTTATTCCCTGGAGCGTAGAAGATTGAGGGGAGATTTGATAGAGGTGTATAAGATTTTGATGGGTATAGATAGAGTGAATGCAAGCAGGCTTTTTCCGCTGAGGCTAGGGGAGAAAAACATCAGAGGGCATGGGTTAAGGGTGAAAGGAGAAAAGTTTAAAGGGAATATTAGGGGGGGCTTCTTCACGCAGAGAGTGGTGGGAGTGTGGAATGAGCTGCCGGATAAAGTGGTAAATGCAGGGTCACTTTTAACATTTAAGAAAAACTTGGACGGGTTCATGGATGAGAGGGGTGTGGAGGGATATGGTCCAAGTGCAGGTCAGTGGGACTAGGCATAAAATGGTTCGGCACAGACAAGAAGGGCCAAAAGGCCTGTTTCTGAGCTGTAATTTTCTATGGTTCTATGGTTCTAATCCCTTCTGGCTATTTGGAGACTCCATTTTTCCCTCTTTTTGATATGATTCATATTCATAGAATCTTACAGTGCAGAAGGAGGCCACTTGGCTCATCGAGTCTGCAGCGACCACAATCCCATCCAGGCCCCCGCAACCTCACATATCTACCCTTCTTATCCCCCTAACACTAAGGAGAAATTTAGTGTGGCCAATCAACTTAACTCATCTTTGGAGTGTGGGAGGAAACCAGAGCACCCGGAGGAAACCCACACAGACACGGGAAGAACGTGCAGACTCCACGTGACCCAAGCTGGGAATCGAACCCGGGTCCCTGACTCTGTTAGGCAGCGGTGCTAACCACTGTGCCACCGTGCCTGTGACTTTTTTTTATCAATTTCGCTGGCATTTGATGTCCGATTGAGCCATTGTTTTTAAACTGGTTACTTTTTTAAAAGGTAATCTTATCTTTTTGAAACGTCACAACATTTCTGTTTGAAGTCCATCAAGGCAGCAGTTTCTGCCCTGGAACCTCCGCAGGCCCTGCTCTGATTGGGAACTGTTTCTGTCCTTTGATTTTCCCATGCTTCAGGAGACCACACCGCAGCTCCTTGGGCATTTGTTTCCCTTTCACCCAAACCCGCATCCGGCGTTCTCCTTCCTTCTTAAAAAAACTCTTTAATTTTTTAAAAAACATAAACTCTGTTTTTTTAATCTTAAAGGCACAGCTCTTGCTTCACAGGATGATTTTTTTCTTATTTTTTCTTTCTCCATACACTCCCAAATCTTTGACTCTGCTGGTCTCTACAGCTTCCTTCTGTGCCTGTCTCTCAGGCTCCAGCACTATCTCAACATCTCAAATGGGTCTATTCACCTCATTCAAATGAGTACTTTCTTTTCAGACTTCAAATAAAACAGGAAACTCACAGGTGTCGGGCCAGAGGCAGTGTCAGGATAATTTTATCCCCATTGCCAGTTGAAATGACACACTTTCAAAGACTTCATTAAAAACAGGAAAGGTATTTAGCAATAAGAAAAACTACAGCAGCCAGCCAGCATGCCTTCTGCCTATGAGTGGACTCCACCCGCTGGGGTGATTACCCAGTCTCATCCTAATCGCCTCCCCCTCTCTCAGCAGGTGACACTTAGTCTGCTGTGTTGCCCTTAAAGGGACTATCAGCATGAGATATTAAAGAGTTAATGTCCACTATAGAGGGCAAGGTGAACTATTGGGCTTGCAAGAACGGCAGAGAAACAGCTCATGGGAGCAAACTGACAAAACAGGTTAACCACAGGCTCCAGCTTGCTGAGCCCGGCTGGGGTGCGAGTCTAGCTGAGTCTGTGATAATGCTCTCTTTTGCGCTAACAAATGGCGTATCCTAAAGACATTATGCTTATGTTCTGATTGGTGGGGGTCGTAAGTAGTAAATGCGTATTTTAATAGGATGTTCTTTCTTATGCAGCAATTCCTGTAACTACTCGTTTTTGATTGTATCGGGTGATGTGTGCTTAAGTCTAGACATTTTTGATTGAATCAGATGATGTGTGTTAAGTCTTGTTTGAAATCACATCTACCTGATGGGATTGTAAACTGTATAAAAGGGGTTAGCCTTGTTGCTTCGTGTGCTTTTTACTAACTGACTTCCAGCACTGAGTGGAGGTTAAGTAGTAAAGGTTAGCCAGCCTACATACGTAGGACAAATAAAGGACTTTGATTCTGACAACGGTTGGTGTTTGCCTTTGTATCAAGGACGGAAGAGTCTCGCAAAAAAAAAACTTAACAAGCACACTCTCTAAAGGACATTAGTGAACCAGATGGGCTTGAATGATAATCAACAATGGTTTCAAGATCATCATTAAACTTTTCAATTCCAGAATTTTATTGAATTCAAATTTCACCACCTGCCATAGTGGGATTCGAACCCGGCTCCCCAGAACATTACTTGGGTCTCTGAATTACTAGTCCCGCAACAATATGAATACAGCACCACTTCCTAATCATATTTGACTCAATTTGATTCAATTTATTATTGTCACATGCAGTAGTAAACAGTGAAAAGTATTGTTTCTTTCGCGCTATACAGACAAAGCATACTGTTCATAGAGAAGGAAAGGGGAGAGTGCAGATTGTGGTTTTACAATCTTAGCTAGGGTGTAGAGAGAGATCAGCTTAATATTTGGCAGGTCCATTCAAAAGTCTGATGACAGCAGGGAAGAAGCTTTTCATGAGTTGGCTGGTACGTGATCTTAGACTTTTGTATCTTTTTCCCGACGGAAGAAGGTGGAAGAGAGAATGTCCAGAGCCTTAAGTGTTTCTAAGAAAAAGGAAGACTTGGATTTCTTTCATGGTTTTTGCAGCCTCTAGGCATCCAGAGATGACTTGCATTCAGTGGATTACTTTTTCAATGCAGTCACTGTTATAACACAGAAAATGCAATAGCCAATTCACACACAGCAAGCTCTGAAACACAGAAATATGATCATGAACAAATCTACTTTTGTGATGTTGATTGAGGGGTAATAACTATCCAGGACAATGAGAAGAACTCTCCTTCTCTTCTTCACAATAATGCCATAGGTTTTATACATCCCCCTGAGAGAACAGACAATGGCACCTTGGATAGGGCAGCTGTCCCTGACTGTCAGCTCCCTGTGCTCGAACCTGTTCATTGTGACATTGCTGTTTGGCACCTTTCCTTCGTAATCGTGGCAACTGCACCATAGAAAATAATCCATTGGCTATCAGTGGGCGGCACTGTAGCACAGTGGTTAGCACTGCTGCTTCACAGCTCCAGGGACCCGGGTTCGATTCCCGGCTCGGGTCACTGTCTGTGTGGAGTTTGCACATTCTCCCCGTGTCTGCGTGGGTTTCCTCCGGGTGCTCTGGTTTCCTCCCACAGTCCAAAGATGTGCAGGTTAGGTTGATTGGCCATGCTAAAAAATTGCCCCTTAGTGTCCTGAGATGCATAGGTTAGAGGGATTAGTGGGTAAATGTGTAGGGGTAGGGCCTGGGTGGGATTGTGGTTGGTGCAGAATCAATGGGCCAAATGGCCTCTTTCTGCACTGTAGAGTATCTATGATTCTATGAAGTGCTTTGAGACATCCAACGGTTGTGAAAGTGCTATATAAATGCAAATCTTTCTTTTTGGTTTTATCTAACAGTACATTTATAACTAGGAACTCAGATATCTCTCAGAATGCATCTCAAGCATCTGCTCATCACTTGTTAGTGTGGCTTCACTTTGTAATTTCTGAGTCAGAAGGTTTTGGGTTCAAAATCCCACTTCAGGAGCAGGACTTTCCGGGGCTCCCGGTTTGGAGGGATTGTCTTCTGCGGAAAGGTTAAATAGGTTGGGACTCTACTCATTGGAATTTAGGAGAATGAGAGGTGATCTCATTGCAACATATTGGAATCTTAAGGGGCTTGAGAAGGTAAATGCTGAGAGGATATTTCCCCTCAAGGGACAGTCTAGGACCAGAGGGCACAATCTCAGAATAAAAAGGTGCCAATTTAAAACTGAGGTGAGGAGGAATTTCTTCTCTCAGAGGGTTGAGAGTCTTTGGGATTCTTTGCCACAGAGAGCTGGGAGGCAGAGTTTTTGTGTATATTTAAGGCTGAGATAGATAGATATTTGATCAGTAAGCGGATCAAGGGTTACGGGGAAAGGGCAGGCTATGGGATTTTCGCAGTAACTTCACTGCAGTGTTAATGTAAGCATACTTGTGACTAAAAAATAAACTTTAACTTTTGAAAGTGGACGTGAGGAATGTCAAACCAGCCATGATCCTATGAATGGCGGAGATGGCTCGAGGGGCCGAATGGCCTCCTCCTGCTCCTATTTCCTATAGTCTTGAGGACCACCTGCCCTGGAACCAGAGATTCCTGCCCAAGGTCAGCGGACTTTCAATTGTCCGTCAAATTGTTCATCCCACCCATGACAATTCCCACGATAGGCAGGACGGGAAAATGTACCCCCAGATACTGGACTGTGTGATCCAAGCTGACAATGTGGTGCAGCACCACAGGAGTGTTACATTGTTGGAGGTGCTGTCTTTAAGACGGACTGTTAAAGTGAGGCCCCATCAAATGGATATGGAAGATCTTGTGGGACTATCTGCAGAAGGAATTGTCTCTACTTTGTGACAATATTTTTCCCTCAACATCCCTAAAACAGATGATCTGGCCATTATCTTAGTGCTGCTTGCGGGATCTTACTGTGCAGAAATTGGCTGCTGTGTTTCCTGCATTGCAACAATGACCGCACTTCAAATGAGTTCATTGGCTGCTGTGAACCATGTTGGGTCATGCTGAGGTCACGGAGAGGTGCTGTATGAATGAATGTTTTTTATTCATTCCATGATGAATTTCTGTTTTTATTTCAAGTGCCTACTGTGTTCCTAGTGATGGCTCCAGCAGCATCAGCCACTCCAGAATATGGCATCTAATAACACAGAATAAATTCCTGCTCTCAATATCTTTTACTGCAGTCTGCAATTTTCTGCAGAGATTTTTATTTCTCTCTTAAATGGTGTGATAAGTGTTCTCGGGATGGCTTTAATGGGTGTACGTCAGGAGTGGAACTCGGCACAGACAAGTGTTAGGAAGCAGTGAACATGCAAAAATTTCAGACTGGAAAGACAAATTCATCCACTAAGGCCATTCCCATACAGTCACGATCCAGGCACTTAGACCATCAGACCATAAGACATCGGAGCAAAATTAGACCACTCAGCCCATCAAATCTGCTCCACCATTCAATCATGGCTGATTTTCTTTTCTCATCCCCATTCTCCTGCCTTTTCCCCAAAACCCCTGACCTGCTTATTAATCAAGAACCTATCTATCTCTGTCTTAAAGACACTCAATGACCCGGCCTCCACAGCCTTCTGCGGCAAAGAGTGCCACAGATTCACCACTCTCTGGCTGAAGAAATTCCTCCTCATCTCTGTTTTAAAGGATCGTCCCTTTAGACTGAGGTTGTGCCCTCTGCTTCTAGTTTTTCCCACTAGTGGAAACATCCTCTCCACGTCCACTCTATCCAGGCCTCGCAGTATCCTGTAAGTTTCAATAAGATCCCCCCTCATCCTTCTAAACTCCAACGAGTACAGACCCAGAGTCCTCAACTGTTCTTCATGCGACAAGCTCTTCATTCTAGGGATCATTCTTGTGAACCTCCTCTGGACCCTTTCCAAGGCCAGCACATCCTTCCTTAGATATGGGGCCCAAAACTGCTCACAGTACTCCAAATGGGGTCTGACCAGAGCTTTATACAGCCTCAGAAGTACATTCCTGTATTCTAGCCCTCTCGACATGAATGCGAACATTGCATTTGTCTTCCTAACTGCCGACTGAACCTGCACGTTAACCTTAAGAGAATCTTGAACAATGACTCCCAAATCCCTTTGTGTTTCTGATTTCCTAAGCATTTTTCCATTTAGAAAATAGTCTATGCCTCCATTCCTCCTTCCAAAAGGCATAACCTCACACTTTTCCACATTATATTCCATCTGCCACTTCTTTGCCCACTCTCCTAATCTGTCCAAGTCCTTCTGCAGCCCCCCTGCTTCCTCAATACTATCTGTCCCTCTACTTGCCATCTACTCACAGTTCCTGGGTCAGAATCCTGCTCTGTCTCAGTCCGTGAACCAGTTCTCGTGGTGTCTACGGTTGGCTTCAGTATCTTGGGTCAGACTGGAGGATCACTGTCACCCAAGAAGGGCTAGGTGCAAGAGAGCAGGGAAAGCTTCAACTGTGATGCATCCCACAGTAGAATGGCCGACAGCCGTTACTGTCACATATTCAAATGTGAATAATTCGCACTTGGACATTAAAGCGGTTTAGAATCACTCCTAGCAGAAAACTTGAAGAATGAATGAAGCAACTGAGAGGAAATTGGAAAGAAAAGAAGTTAATTTATATTACAAAAGAATAATGTTGTGAAACTATTAAAATGTATACCATCTAAAGGTGTTTTTCACAAATTAGGAAATGGAATTTCTGTCTCCAGAAAGTTATTAAAGCATGTGAATGTCTACAACAGAACACAGTGGGATTAGTTTATTTTTGCAATGATATTTTTGTCACAATCACTGGCCCAATTACTCCTTTAGTGTGTTAAAAATACCCAAATCTCCACTTCAAATAGATGCAATAATTTCACAAAATCAGAAAGCAAAAGTGAGTAAAATGTAAGGGTGTCTCCCATAGCAACTCACAGTAACATCAATAGCTGTTTTATTCAGTGTTTTCCAAATGAAAAATCTGAATTTGTAAATTAATCTCCCTTCTTGGGGGACCTGCTTTGTGAATTTTCTCCCATCCTGTGAGAGACTGGCTGGGTATCTGCAGTATGGTTTCATGAGCAGTAATGTTTCACGCACAAGTTCAGCTAGAAATGTTGGTATGAGGGTGAGCAGGGAAGGCTATGAGGAGAACGGCGCGGCACAGTGTCACAGTGGTTAGCACTACTGCCTCGCAGTGCCAGGGAGTCATAGTCTAAGGCTCCAGGGTAAACCTTTTAGGACTGAGGTGAGGACAAATTTCTTCACCCAGAGAGTGGTGAGCCTGTGGAATTAGCTACCATAGAAAGCAGTTGAGGTCAAAACATTAAGGAGTTATATATAGTTCTTGGGATGATGAGGATCAAAGGGTATTGGGGGGGGAAAGTGGGATCAGGCTGTTGAGTTGGATGATCAGCCATGATCATAATTAATGGCGGAGCAGGCTTGAAGGACCGAATGGCCTCTCTTGCTCCCATTCTTTTGGTTTCTGTGAAGCATCAATAATGAGAGAGGCCAAATTAAAGATGATTGACATAAGAACCAGAGAGGAGACATTGGGAAAATGAGGGAATGCGTTGTTGTAGGGTTTGGAATGCACTGTCTGATAAAATGATCTACACAGAATTAATAGCAACATTCAAAGCGAAATTGGATAAGTATTTGAAGGAGAAAGATTTGCACGGGAGAAGAGACAGGGAATGGGACTAACTGTTCAAAAGAGTTAGCTCAGACTCGATGAGCCAATTGGCCTTCATCTGTGCTGTGTTATTCTATGATTCTGGAATGCTGCCTTGCCTAGAATGACATGGTTATGTTGATAGAATAATTTGATTGGGTGGATCCAAATAAACTCCTCTGGTGAGGGTGGGAGGGAATTGAAAACAAAGGGATCGTCATCGTAAAATGAGAGCCAGGCCATTCGATTCGGTTTGATTTGATTTATTATTGTCACATGTATTCGCATACAGTGAGAAGTATTGTTTCTTGCACGCTATACAGACAAAGCATACCGTTCATAGAGAAGGAAAGGGGAGACTGGTGTTACAGTCATAGCTAGGGTGTAGAGAAAGATCAACTTAATGCGAGGTAGGTCCATTCAAAAGTCTGACAGCAGCAGGGAAGAGTCAGTTGGTCCGTGACCTCAGACTTTTGTATATTTTTCCCGACGGAAGAAGGTGGAAGAGAGAATGTTCGGGGTGCGTGGGGTCCTTCATTATGCTGGCTGCTTTGCCGAGGCAGTGGGAAATGTAGACAGAGTCAATGGATGGGAGGCTGGTTTGTGTGATGGACTGGACTTCATTCACGACCTTTTGTAGTTCCTTGCGGTCTTGGGCAGAGCAGGAGCCATACCAAGCTGTGATACAACCAGAAAGAATGCTTTCTATGGTGTATCTGTAACAGTTGGTGAGAGTTCAGGCATGAGGTCACTTATTCACACAATGAGGAGTGGAAATCTGGAACTCCTTTTCCCTGGATGAATCTGTGGATGCTCAGGCTTTCAAGACTGAGGTCAACAGAATGGCCAAGGAACTCAAGGTATATGAAGCCAACGCAGGTAAATAAAGCTGAGATACAGGTCAACCATCTCCTTCAGTCCTCCACCCAAAGGCATGTCTCACCCACAGTGCTGTGACTCCACCTCAGGAAGCAGATCCAGCGAACTGAGCCACCCAACCCGCAAGGAGCCCAAGTTGCTGTGCCAACACAAAATTTTAAACACATGTTGTATTCTGGAGCTGTGGACAGTGATGATAGGAGCTCTAATTTCTTTCCATCACATGGCTGACCAGGAACCTCTCCCACTCCCACTGTTTGCCATTGATAACAACTTTACAACTCATTTGACTGCATCACCAATGAAGCATCTCTGTCTATCGAGTCCTGGAGCAGGACTTGAACCTGGAGCTTCTGGTTCAGAGGCAGGATTGCTACCCACTGTGTCACAGGACCTCCTGAGGCCAGCCAAATTCTAACTGAATAGTGGAACTGGCGGGAAGGAAGGAATGGCCTCTCCCTGTTCTTGTGATCACATCGTCACCGAATTCCACACCAGACAGTCAAGGAGCCCAAATTCTGACCGATTCAAGCCCCCCCTAGTTTAGGAGACCAGGACAACTCTTTGTGAGGTCAGAATGCAAATTGTGTTCTAATTTGAACATCATACTGTTTTGCATGGTTTAAAGGATGAACTAGCTGAGCCATTGAAACATAGAAACATAGAAGACAGGAGCAGGAGGAGGCCATTCGGCCCTTCGAGCCTGCTCCGCCATTCATCACGATCACGGCTGATCGTCCAACTCAATAGCCTAATCCTGCTTTCTCCCCATAACCTTTGATCCCAATCGTCCCAAGTGCTATATCCAGCCACCTCCTGAATACATTCAATGCTTTTGCATCAAATACTTCCCGTAGTAATGAACTCCACAGGCCCACCACTCTTTGGGTAAAGAAATGTCTCCTTGCCTCCGTCCTAAATGGTCTGCGTTGACTCCTCAGGCTGTGACCCTTGGTTCTGGACTTCCCCACATCGGGAACATTCTTCCTGCTTCGACCCTGTCTAGTCCTGTTAGAATTTTATAAGTCTCTATGAGATCCCCCCCTCATTCATCTGAATTCCAGTGAAAACAATCCTAACCTAATCAATCTCTCCTCATACATCAGTCCCGCCACCCCCGGAACCAGCCTGGTAAACCTTCGCTGCACTCCCTCGAGAGCAAGAACACCCTTCCTCAGAAAAGGAGACCAAAACTGCACACAATATTCTAGGTGTGGCCTCACCAAGGCCCTGTATTATTGCAACAACACATCCCTGCTCCTGTACTCGAAACCTCTCACAATGAAGGCCAACATACCATTTGCCTTCTTTACCGCCTGCTGCACCTGCATGCTTACCTTCAGTGACTGGTGCACAAGGACACCCAGGTCCCGCTGCACACTCCCCTCTCCCAATTTACAGCCATTCAGGTAGTAATCTGCCTTCTTGTTTTTCCTTCCAAAGTGAATAACTTTTTCCATGTTAAATTCCATGTTAACAATTCTTCTCTTCTCTCATTGCTCTGACACAGGTTATGGTCACGCAGCTCCAGGCACCAATGCTGGCAAAGCCTTCTGTATGTTTTATGCAGTTCTGGGCATCCCGCTGACTCTAGTGATGTTCCAGAGTCTGGGAGAACGCATGAACACCTTTGTTAGATACCTGCTGAAGAAAATAAAGAAATGCCTGGGAATGAAGAAGACTGAAGTCTCCATGGAGAACATGGTAACTGTTGGCTTCTTCTCATGCCTGGGCACCCTGTGCATTGGAGCGGCAGCTTTTGCACACTTTGAGGATTGGACCTTCTTCCATGCATATTATTACTGCTTTATAACTCTTACCACCATTGGCTTTGGGGATTTTGTGGCTTTACAGAACAATGAGGCATTGCAGAAGAGGCCCCCTTACGTGGCATTCAGCTTCATGTACATTCTGGTTGGACTGACTGTGATCGGAGCTTTCCTGAACCTGGTGGTTTTGAGGTTCCTCACCATGAACTCAGAAGATGAGAAGAGAGATGCTGAGGAGCGCGCCGGCAACAGGGACCACGCGGCCATGGCCATCGGAGAGGACATTCAGAGCAGGAGCACCGTACTCCTGCCCCTGGAGGAGGGACAGAGTAGGAGCAATCTGATCCCGCTGATGGAGGGGGAGGTGGAGATAAGGCGCGAGAGTCTCCCAGAACCTGTCTCGGATGTTGGATCTCTCTGCTCCTGTATGTGCTACAGATCTCAGGACTGTGAAAGCCCCACTGGATTCCACCATGGCTCCTTCAGCGCTCACACCAATCCAGTTTACTTCAACTCCATCTCCTTCAAGGTGGATGAGATGTCACTGAATGCACGAGAGAACTTTGTCTTCTCCTCCCCTGGCAGCACTGCCTCCCTCGGACACCCCGCCTTCAGCCAGTGCCTCCGAAGCCGTCGGAGGTCAGTGTGAGCCCGCTGCATGTGCTCCATCTGGAGTTTGCTCGATGGAAACGCTCATTTGCATTGGCAGAAGCAGCATGGCAACGAGTGCCAGAAACACAAAGCATGGCTATTGCACACCAAAGCTCAGTAACAGCTCGTCTGTGCTACTGGGTGAATGGAGATGTCCTGAGAGAATGGTCGGAACGTGTGAAGCCTTCGAAGGGTGTCTGAATGACACGTGACTCTAGAATTAACCGAGAGTCACAGATATGAACTCTACATTTTGTACTTCTAGAACAGGTTAAGACAAATTTTAATGCAACCGGAATTTGATTGTCTGTTTAGACAATATGTATCTGGAATAATCCATTTTTTCAGTTGGGTTTCCCTCAATCTCCAAACATATCAGCTTGTCTTGCGTGCAATCAGAGCTGATGATTTAGTCTTGCCAACAAAACGGCATGAGTCCTCCGGCACGCACTTTGAACTTGCCACTAGGCTGCATGTTGTAACATCCAACTTATTCAATTTCTCAACCCTTTCACAGAGGGCTGCCACAAAATACAGGCCCTGGCAAGCAATCTGCTCTTTGTACTTGACTGTTTGCTGTCTAGATTCTGAATTCAATGCTGCAAGGACAACAACAACAACAACAAAAAACCAACAAAAGTTAGAACCAAGTTTACTTTACACAAAGCTGGACTTCCTGCGGAGGTGAAGAGGTAATAGATCCAGCCGTTTGGAGTAGTGTTGTCATTAGAATTCTCAAGGGATTTGCGGACAGGTCGCACTGGCCCTGTGGTGTTCCTGAAACAGCTCCTGGGGGTGAGATGATGTTCTGCTTTTATACAGAGGGACACAGGTGAGGGTGGGGGAGGCGGGTTCATTGTGGTGAGCCTGACGGTCACCTTGGACACCAGTTCCATCCTAACAGCAAAGCTAATTGGTATACACCAGACCAGCTGCCTGTTCAATGCCTTGCTGCACAATACCAACCCCCAGGTTGGCACAACATGGATGCCAATCTGGATGGCAGACAAGGTGGTCCAAAGGAAGGAGCAGGGTGGATGGGATTCAGAGACTGGAGATATATTACAGAGTCAGGGACCTATGTATTCTCCCAGAGACCAAAGCAGCACTCACCTTTCAGGGCATCTTGCTCTGAAGCACCAGTGCTTTAGAGAGTTGACTGACAACAGTGCATCATCTACCCTGTATTTTCTTACAGTTCCCCGTGGGAAGGGGGTGGGGTGACTTACGTACATCGTAGAGATTTTTCCCCCAGGCTCACAATGTACACAGGTCCACTAGCCTCCCACCTGAGCCCCAATGAAAGTTCCAGAGGTCAGTATCGCAGCAAGCACAAATCCACAGGGACAGATACATCAGGAACCACAGCTGCAATTTTGATCCCATCCCTTGACCCATTTTCACCAGGCAGAAGAAATATAAATCACCCCCTGTTCATCTGTGTGAGTTTTGTTTTAATTCATTATGGGATGTGGGCATCACTGGCTGGCCAGCATTTATTGCCCATCCCTAGTTGCCCTTGAGAAGGTGGTGGTGAGCTGCCTTCTTGAACCACTGCAGTCCCTGTGCAGTAGGTACATCCGCCATGCTGTTAGGGAGGGAGTTCCAGGATTTTGACCCAGTGACAGTGAAGGAACAGTGATATATTTCCAAGTCAGAATGGTGGCTGACTTGCAGGGAAATTTGTGGGTCATGGTGCTCCCAGGTATCTGCTGCTCTTGTCCTTCTAGGTGGTAGAGGTCATGGGTTTGGAAAGTGCCGTCAAAGTGAGGCTTGGTGAATTGCTGCAGTGCATCTTGCAGATGGTTCATATGGCTGCCACTGGGGTGCCCCTGTGATGGAAGAAGTTAATGTTTAAGACATTAAGTCTTAAGATGAAGTGCCAATCAAGCATTGAGCTTTGTCCTGGATGGTGTTGAGCTTCTTGAGTGTTGTTGGAGCTGCACCCATCCAGGCAAGTGGAGAATATTCAGTCACATTCCTGACTTGTGCCTTGTAGATGGTGGATAGATATTGGGAAATCAAGAGTTGAGTTACTCACCGCAGGATTCCCAGCCTCTGACCTGCTCTTATAGCCACAGTGTTAATATGGCTGGTCCAGTTCAGTCTCTAATCAATGGTAAACCCCAAGACTTTGATAGTGAAATTCAATTGTCTACCGGAGGTGTCAGTCTAGTTAAAGCAAATTAAAAGATACCCAAGTTATGAATGGGAGCTGAGAGAATTCATATGAAAGTTTGTAATTTAACCTCACACAGTGCAATGGCGTTTGGTGACATTAATATCCTTGCATAAAATTCTACTCTTGAGATTTAATCCCTTAATTTGTCTGTTTATTTCAATCAATAAATTACTTGATTAAAGCCGAACAACAAAATGTTACGAGAGCAGGGAAACTTAAATATAAGTATGTTAATAATCTAACAGGAGATAATCAAACCACTTGCACCAAGTTAGACAGTGAGTTGATGGTGGGTGTTCGTGGTGGTGTGAATCCCATCAGTTCAATAAGGCAGGACTTGGAGAGGACTCAGAGAATTGAAGGAGTTTGTGAACCAAAGATTCAAAGACTGGATTTTTATGAAATCCGATTCCAGAGGTTTATTATGCAGAAGAAAAGTCAGTTGGATGAAATTCAGACAGGATTCCAGACCGCGAATGGCGTGGGTTTGAACAACATTATCACAGTCATCTGTTTTCAGGTTGTAAGTATAGATAATTCTACTTATAGTACTGTCATTAAAAAAAATGTTCTTTTTGCATGTGTATTTATATAGTTTGGATTTGATGAGTCTGCCAACATTACTAATCCAGCATGATCTAGCGATGATGATTTCAAGTGGTCCTTGTAGCAGTCAGTAATTCAGATATACCACTTTGCTGCCAGATTCGAATTTACAGTGCTGGCTTCTAACTACCTGTAACCGAGACAAACAAGACAATCCATAAGATTAATTGTCTAAGAAATTGAAGAACGCTGTAAGAAGGAGACAGAAAGGCCTTCCCTTGGAACTGTTCATTCCAATAGTTTCAAGTGCAAAACAGCCTTTTTTTATATGAATTTCTATAATCTACAGCCTGCATTCACGTGTTCAATCCCCATCCACCAACCATCAAAATTAATTTGGGCCAAATGGCCTCCTGTATGGATTCTAGGAATCTTTCTCATTTTGTCCAATCAGATTAAGAATAAGAGTTCCAGGAATTTGGTTGAGCTTACTCGGGCTGTACACCTGGGCTGTTGTGGAGTCGTGGAAGGATTCATAAGCTGATTTAATAGTCTGACAGGCCACAACACTTCTTCCAATGGGCTATAATCATCTGCACTCCATCCAGTATTTTGGGGGAATGGAGGGAGGCAAAGGGAGCTCCCACAACTCATGCAATACCTGAGGATCCCATTGGATGTCAGTACAAATAAAAAGGGCAGCAGGGTGGCACAATGGTTAGCACTGCTGCCTCACACACCAGGGACCTGGGTTCGATTCCCGGCTTGGGTCTCTGTCTGTGTGGAGTTTGCACGTTCTCCCCGTGTCTGTGCGGGTTTCCTCCGGGTGCTCCAGTTTCCCCCCACAGTCTGAAAGACATGCTGGTTAGGTGCATTGGCCATGCTAAATTCTCCCTCAGGTGCCGGAATGTGGCAACTAGGGGATTTTCACAGTAACTTCATTGCAGTGTTAATGTAAGCCTACTTGGGACACTAATGAATAAACTTTAACCTTAAACTCCAGAATTTAAAGCCAGAGCATCAGTCTCCACCCACTGGGATGGTCTGGAGTAGGGTTTACAGCCTGCTGTGTGAATCATCTCCTAGAAGATGAAGCAGACGCTAAACCACTTCACAAAAGGTGTTTCCAAAAACCATCACGGGTCCGAAGAAATAATAGGCAAAGAACTCTCTTCACTCCCAATGACAGCCAAGTTTTGATTGACAAGGAAAATGAAATCCACCTTTGTCTTGGATTTCCCACAGGGGCTCATTAGTGCCGACACCAGCTGTCAGGCAGCATTGGTCTGGTTGGAGCCTTTTAATGAAAGCCCAACAACTCCCTTTGACCCCACAAGGAGCAGAACCAAGATCCTGCTATCCGTTCCACCACACACCCCCCCACTCCCCCTTCCTCCCCCCATCCTTCTCCTCCCCCAACCTCGGCTCAGAACTTGGTTAGCTGTTCTCTCTGCCAAGACAACTGAGGCACAGCCAATCTCAATAATCCTGTGCTCGTGAAAGGGAAATCTTGCCATAGGGACCTCTACCCTTCCCAATTGCTATTCTGGAGATCCTACTGGTGTGCCTAGAATGACAGGACCTGGTTCAACTGAGAAGCCCCTTCAGTTGAATCGCTTGTTGACAAGAAGATGGGGTTTGGTGTTGGAGAGAATCCAATACCTATGGAACTTCATGAGAAGTGGGGAGAACAGTGCAAGAAAATGAAAACTGATTAATTATGTCCCCCATTCTTTGGCAGATTCCTCATTCAGGAATTATTGACTGTTATTGGGAGTTTGTGTAGGGGAGAGAATGAACACTTGGGGAAAGGGCTGATGGTACAGGGCCTAAAGCAGGATGGGAAATAGAGAATGCAATGTCGTTCGACAGTAGCATCAGACACATCTAAACAATTAAGGCATCACAGTCATTTCTTGGAATCTCAAACCTGTTGTCAGGTCATCACAAGGGTCAAACTAAATAGAAATTAACCCTCGGGGGAAGAGCTGGATTGACATAATTGAGAAAGACGAGATGAAATTGGACATGGATTGGACATGAGGACTGATGACCCAAAATGTCACACTGATTGCCCATTATTTGGGCTGCATGGTGGCACAGTGGTTAGCATTTCTGACTCACAGCGCCAGGGACCCGGGTTCAATTCTGATCTTTTTGTGTGGAGTCTGCACGTTCTCCCCGTGTCTGCGTGGGTTTCCTCTGGGTGCTCCGTTTTCCTCCCACAGTTCAAGGATGTGTGGGTTCGGTTGATTGGTCATGCTAAATTGCCCCTTAGTTTCAGGGGGCTAGCCAGGGTAAATGCATGGAGTTATGGGAATAGCACCTGGGTGGAATTGTTGTCAGAGCAGACTTGATGGGCCGAATAGCCTCCTTCTGCACTGTAAGGAAGCTATGATTCTATACCACTTGCACCATAACCAGATCCTTGTTGGAACTGAAAATTATCTGTTAATCTACATTCTGCTGAGGTCCAGTTTCACCCCAGTATCTCTTGAAGGGTTTGCCATTTTAAAGATTCTGATAATTTATTTTGAATCCCGATTAATTTTAGGAATAGAGATGAGAATATCATTTTCACTCACAGCCTGAGGCTCAGCAACATATCCATTATTGATTAAGTTCAGTCCAACCTTCCGCCTTCACTCTCAGTCCAAAAGTACATTGAATTGTTTCAATCCATTTTAGCGTCTGTTACAATTGCCTTCCCTGGCAACTTATTCAATAAACCTATTACTTTTCGAAAACATTAGTCTCTTATCTTCCCAGAAAGACATCCCATCATCATTTGATCCCAGTTTGATTGTCTCTTACTTAATATCTTATTCCAGAAATCTATTCCCTCAATTTCCTTCCTCATTACAAACATCCTCATTGGTAAATTGGGCTTTAGGCATTTGAACTCTTCACCAAAGTAAATCATTTATTTGGAAATACTTTGTCAATCCCCCTCACAGTCTTAAAAACATCAATTAGGTCAGCTCCAAAATTCTTCCTTTTTCAACAGAATCCAAGACCAGTGTTCTTGATCTTCATTAGATCCCAAAACAAAGTGTGGGAAGAAAGGTGGGGGTTGTGGGTGGGGGAAGAGGAAAGCAGGGTGATGGTCTGGTTCTGCCGTATTTTAGGCGGTTGGGGGGAGGTGGTTGTTGAGGTGGTGCGCGTTAGGGGGAGGGGGCTGTTAGGTTGGGGGTTTATGTGTTTCTGGGGGTTGGGGGTGGATGTCAAGGTGGTGTGCGTGTTGGAGAGTTTTTTTGGCAGGTTTCCTGGCTGGAGAGGTTTCGTGTTTGTTGCTGAGTCAGATTCCGGGGGCGGAGATGGGTAGCAGGTGGACTATAGTGGGGGAGGTCAGGCATGTGGGGGGTAAATGTCCTGGGGGTTTCCTGATAGGGATGTTGGTGGGTAGGTTGTGGGTTGAAGGGTGGTTTGTTATCTTCCCATGTCTTGGTGCTTCTGCCTCCTCTGTGTGTCTGTTAGGGTGGTGGGGAGGTGCTCCTGGAGCTGGTGGGATGGATGATTTTTTATCTGTGGGTGCTTTATGTTGTGGTGGGCAGAATTGTGTTGGGTGGATTCGGGTAGTATGAATCAGATTGGTGTGGGGGCACTAGTTGGCGGAGCGAAGGGGTGTAGGGACATCCTCGTTTATCCAGATGGTTTATGGGTTTGGCATGAGGCAAGAACTTTTGTAGGCAGTACAAAGATGGCTTCTTTGACCATTTATTTATTAATTAATGTCCCAAGTAGACTTACATTAAACATGTAATGAAGTTACTGTGCAAGGGTACACTGAGGAAGAATTTATCATGGCCAATCCACCTACCGTACAAATCTTTGGGTGTGAGAGGACACCTGAGCACCCGGAGGAAGCCCACGCAGACACAGGGAGAACATGCAGACTCCGCATAGGTAGTGGCCCAAGTTGGGAACCCAGCCTGGGTTCCTGGCGCTGTGAGGCAGCAGTGCTAACCACTGTGCCACTTTGCCAGCCCATAAATGAATGATTTCACATTTATTATATTATTTTAGAGTGATCCAGGGGGTTAGTTTTTGCCCTTCTTAGGAGAGTTTCTTTGTCAGTGATGGTAAGTTACCCTGTATCCAAGGTTCTTTCTCTTGCTCCACGGAGTATAGACATTTGCATTTTTAAAGGAGAGTCCTTTGTAACAAGCTAACCTGGTCTAGGCTTCTCTTATTGTTTCTGGTCATCAAATACTTAAAAGATTTGTATTTTACCTCGGCCTGCCTGTGGATGGTACAGAGTTGCCATTTTATATCTTGCTAGAAAAGTTACAGATTTATACTTTTGTTTTAGGGGTTTACACTTTTCCCAGTGGATTATTTTGACCATTCCAATAGGTTCCTGTGTGTTTCGGATTACCCCCATTGATTAAGGTGAACCTATATCGATCCGCGGACCGTGTCCAGGACACTGTCTGAGAGTCTTTATTTTTCTGTGGATGTAATATATTCACTCACCCTAGAGCTGCTGAAGATCAAGACCAGGTCTGGCTGAGGTTCATTTAGCTCCTGTTCATCCCACGTCCGGGGCTGGCTGTGGATAGTTCTGGTCATTCTTGCCTTTCCTCTCCATTCGAGTCCCAACTGGGGTTTAATATTGCTTATTTGGTTCGATGGGCCAACTGGCCTCATTCTGGACTGTAAGGATTCTATGATTCTATGAACTATAAAGCAGGAAGGTCCGCTGAGCTGCCTGGCTCTGCTGGATGTGGGTAAACGCTGGCTTCTGTCACATTTCCCACACAATTATAGTACAGTTAAAAAAATCCTAGGAAATTTAAGGTCATTTTTTTTCTCCATTTATAATATAAACTGCCTTTGTAAATACGTCACACTGTGACTGCAATTTCACCTGGGTGGTAGAGGGTGTGATGAACAGGAAGGTGTAATTAATGACCTTTATCAATTTAAATATAGAAATGTATAACAGAAATATAAAATTAAGGACAGAATATGCATATTTTAAAGAGGATATCTAGACAAAGAATCTCCTACTTTCCAACCTCACTGTATGCAGATGCTAACCTCTCCCTGACTCAGAGGTGGTTAGGGTCAATGCTGATGGAGATTTTAATTCATTTACAGAATGTGGGCAACATTGGAAAGGCCAACGTTAATTTCCCACTACCATGACAACCAACTTGCTCAGCCAGTTAAGAGCCAACCACATTGCTGTGAGGCTGAAGCTAAATAGACTTGGTGGACTTACCACCCCCCCGCCCCCCTCCCCCAATGGATATTAATGAACAAAGTAGGTTTTTATGACAATTTTGTGGATATCCTGTGTATAGGTAAAGTCTCCTTAGTCCCAGGTAACCATAGGCTACTGCTCTATTTATTTAACCTGAGGGTCACCACACCTCAGGAGAGGGGCAAGGTTGAGAAGGCGGGGCCTTCATGAATAACCTCAGCCGGTACGGGAATTGAACCCACGTCGCTCTGCATCACTAACCAGCTGTCCAGCCAAATGATCTAAACCGATCAAAAGAGAAAATGCTGGAAAATCTCAGCAGATCTGGCAGCATCGGTAAGTCTGTATCGGTAACTAATGGCATTTGCTACCAAATAAACCTGTTGGACTTTAACCTGGTGTTGTTAAAACTCTTACAGCATCGGTAAGGACAGAAAAGAGCTGACGTTTCGAGTCCAGATGACCCCTGGACTGGAAACATCAGCTCTTTTCTCTCCTTACAGATGCTGCCAGACCTGCTGAGATTTTCCAGCATTTTCTTTTTTGGTTTCAGATTCCAGTATTCGCAGTAATTTGCTTTTATAAACTAAACCAATTCTTTATGTAGATTTAAGGTTGAGATGAGTAGATTTTTGAACATTAAAGGAATTAAAGGTTGCGGGGGAACGGGCAGGATAGTGGATATGAGCAATGTCGGGATCAGCAATGATCCTACTGATGGCGGAGCAGGCTCGAGGGGCTGAATGGCCTCCTCCTGTTCCTATTTCCTCTGGTCTTATGGTCTACAGGGTCACAATTGCTGATAATAGCTTTTGATCCCAAATTCATTTAATTAACAGATTTTAAATTCCCCATTTGTCTTCGCAGGATTCAAATTCCTACCTTGAATCATTTATCCAGGTTTAATGATGAGAAGTCCAGTAGCAGAGCCATTACACTACCATTGCTGTTGATTCAGCCAGTCAGTAACTAGAACACAAATGAAAACATGGCAAGGTGCATAATGGGTAGCAGAATCAATGTTGCTCATTTTATATTATTGCCCATGGTAATGCCACAGGGCATTGACTGGCACTGCTGTAATTGTAAACATTTATAATGACAAGACTTAAATGGTATTCAATTGCACTAACATCCTTTTAATGGAAAGTTAAATGCAGTCATTAAAAAAATAATCTATACTGAATAATTTACAATGACAAGAACCCATAGTTTCCAAGTAAAACTTCTTAAGAAGGGAAGACTAATAGATTGTGTTTACTTATTTCCATAAAATGTCCTTAAGTATTGAATACTCAATGAACAGAAACCATTTGCTTTGCAAAGCGATCACAGGAAGTGGCTGTTTCCTCTTTGCCGATTAGGCTGAACACTGATCCCAGAAGAGAAACGTTGACTGTATCCATGTGATATTTCAGTTTTATTACAAATATTAATCCTAATAAACTTACCAAGCAGAATTAACAGTAAGCAGAACGTAGGAACAGGTGGAGACCATTCAGCCTCTCCGATCTGTTTTGCCATTTAATGAGATCACATCTTAGCTCCATTCACCTGATCCACAATCATTGATACCTTTACCCAAGAAAAACCTGTTAATACCACTCTTAACATTTCAGTTGACCCCCAAAATGCATAACCTTTCAGGTCAGAGCGTTCCACATTTTCATTACCCTTTGCTTCTATGCTCACGGCACGGTGGCACAGTGGTTAGCACTACTGCCTTATAGCTCCAGAGACCCAGGTTCGATTCCAGCCTTGGGTCACTGCTGTGTGGAGTTTGCATGTTCTCCCCGCGTCTGTGTAAGTTTTCTCCGGGTGCTCTGATTTCTTCCCAAAGTCCAAAGATACGCAGATTAGGTTGATTGGCCGTGCTAAATTGCCCCTTAGAGTTTCGCTATGTGCAGGGGGATTAGCGGGGTAAATATGTGGGGTTATGAGAATCGGGCCTGGGTAAGATGCTCTGTCAGAGCAGACCACTTGGGCCGAATGGCCTCCTTCTGCACTGGAGAATTCTATTCTAATCCTTTTAACCACAGTATCAAGTTGGTAAATCTGTACTGTACTCCCTCTAAGTCTAATAATTCCTTCCCAAAATCTGATGCCTGGAACCGAACATAATTCTCTTGATGGATTCTAACCAACCTTCTATACAACTGAAGTATCACTTCCTTCCCATTTCCGTTCCAGACCCCACGAGATAAAGATCAACATTCCATTAGATTTTTTGAATTGTTTGATCACCTGTACACTAGTTTTCGGTGATTTGTGTACCAGGTCACCCAAATCCCTTTAATCCTCCACCCTCCCTAGTGTCTTGCCATTTAAGAAATATTCCGGTTTGTCTTGCTTGGATTACAAAACTTCCCTGCAATGAACTTCAGCTGCCACAGTTTTGCACATTATGAGAAAATTCAGACTGTATCCATGAAGCCTTCAACTGCTTGATGTTCCATGCAAGTGTTTTTAATTTCAATAGAAATACGAGACAGGGGAGTTTACCAATTACAATGGCCCAGCTCTTTAGCTCTAAGTGTTGTGTGACTTGTCACAGGTCACATTGATATTTAGTGGGTCCAAAACCAAAATCACTTGACAGATTTTATACATCAAATTACAATATACTGTGCTCTGATCAATCTCCCATCCTACAACAGGGAGTCAACATATGATGGCAGATCTGAGGTGTGTCTGTGTGTGTGTGTATGTCTGTGTAAGTGAGTAAGTATGTGTGTATCTGTGTATACTTGTGTGTGAGTGTATGTTTGAGTATGTGTACGCGTGAGAGTGAGTGTTTGAGTATGTGTGTGTGTGTATCTGTGTTAATGTGAGTTCATACGTGTGTAAGTGTGCTTGTGTCTATAACTATTATATGTTACTCACAAGGGACACTAGCTTTAGTCATCCAAATATATTACTTGTTTATTTTTGTTGTCTTTCTGAATTAGTTTCTGCACTGTTTAATGAATCAAATATTCTTTTAATCTCAAAATTTTAAGGAATATTACCACATGAGCAGAATTGTGCTGGAAAATAGCCTTTGGATGATCAAAGGATCTTTTTACTTACAAAGGAGGTGAATTTTCAGGGGAAATTCCCCCATTCAACCAGAGTTCACATTGAAAGGAGCAAGGGTTTGTGGTGTTGGGTTAATATCTCTCACTGCAAGATTAGGAAAATATTTAACAACATAAGAACATAGGAATTAGGAGCAGACATAAGCAAATTCAGCCCCTTGAGTCTGTTCTGACATCCAATCAGATCATGGCTGACCTCTCCCTGGTCTCAAATCCACCTCCCCACCCGTTCCCCATACACCTCTTTCCCTTTGTCTAAATCAAAATATATCTTTCTCGTTTCTGTTCATTTCACCTGCCTTTTGATTTTTGAACAGTAATAAATCGGCATAATCGGCACAAAAGGTACAGACTTGAAGGGTCACATGGTCTCTTCTTGTGATCTTCTGCTGTTGTGAGCGTTTGCAGGCTATTTGACTGTGGAGAATGATGATGCCCTTACCCTAATTTATTACACACTTAAACTTTCCATCAGTGAGTGACCTGCGTTCAGGGATAGGAAACTTGATTTCCCTCCTGGGGTCAATTGCTGCCCTTCCCTATTGGTAATCCACCCAAGTTCCAATAAATAAGCACAGAGTGAGGACTGAAACTTTGGCCACACTTATAGCCACTTCTTCTTGATATCTCCTTTGGTTCAGTCTCAACTTTCTTTTGTTAACGTTCCTTTGTCAAGAGCCTGGTAATGAATTTCAATGTTTTTTGATTTGATTTTGATTTGATTTGATTTATTGTCACATGTATTAACATACAGTGAAAAGTATTGTTTCTTGCGCACTATACAGACAAAGCATACCATTCATAGAGAAGGAAAGGAGAAAGTGCAGAATGTGGTGTTACAGTTATAGCTAGGGTGTAGAGAAAGACCAACTTAATGTGAGGTAAGTCCATTCAAGAGTCTGACAGCAGCAGGGAAGAGGCTGTTCTTGAGTCAGTTGGTATGTGTCCTCAGACTTTTGTATCTTTTTCTCGACGGAAGAAGATGGAAGAGAGAATGTCCGGGGTATGTGGGGTCCTTAATTAAGCTGGTTGCTTTTCTGAGGCAGCGGGAAGTATAGACAGATTCAATGGATGGGAGGCTGGTTTGCGTGATGGATTGGGGCTACATTCACGACCCTTTGTAGTTTCTTGCAGTCTTGGGCAGAGCAGGAGCCATACCAAACTGATACAACCAGAAAGAATGCTTTCTATGGTGCATCTGTAAACGTTGGTGAGAGTTGTAGCTGACATGCCAAATTTCCTTAGTCTTCTGAGAAAGTAGAGGCGTTGGTGGGCTTTCTTAACTATAGTGTCAGCATGGGGGGACCAGGACAGGTTGTTGGTGATCTGGACACCTAAAAATCTGAAGCTTTCGACCATTTCTACTTCGTCCTTGTCAAAGGCGCTATATCAATGCAGATTGTTGCTGGAGGATCATGTAGCACGGAGTGTTTCCAGAGTGAAAACTGTCATCAGCTATAATAATTCACTGACTCCTCTGACATAAACGGCCACTTTGTGAATGTTATCGCGTTATGCTATAGCTGTGCATTTCAGAAGCATCAGCTCTTAATGTTTTCATTCATTTTCATGCAATTTCCAGGAAGTTGAGAGTTGATGGGGATTTTGTTCTGCTTTGTGGTGTTTGAAAACTGATAGAGAGAAAAGGATTTTGTTTGCTATATGTTGTTAGTGAAATCTCCTCAGGCAGGGGAGAAAGCTTAAGTACACGAGGCAGCAGAAAGGGTCAGACCATAATTTGCAGAACTGTATATAAATCCAGGAGAGCTGTTGAAGATCTTTGAATGATGTTGCTGATAAGGTGTGCCTGATGATAGTGGATGCATATTGATAGGATGTAGGTGTTGTTGACACGATTTGTAATGGTTCAGTTAGAACCTGCGGGCAATACTCTGGCACATCTGTTAACATTCTGATGTCCTGTGCCATGTTATCCGTGAGACTCTCTGTCCTTTCCCATCCTGTGTCGTTAGAAGCAGACGGGAAAGATTTCTGGAGTAGTGCTCACCTTCTGCACGCAAAGATGGTGCAGTTGGATCCCACTCGCTCGCAAATTCCAGGCTGACACTTCCAGGGCAGTCAGGGTGTTGTCTCATCTTTCAGGTGAGATGTTAAACAGAGGCTCAGTCTGCCCTCTCGGGAGGTGGGGTGGGGAGAGTGGGGGAGGCGGAATCCAGTGAAGAAGGGCAGGGGAGTTCTCCCTCCTGGCCACCTTCTAGCCCCTAAACAACATCACTAAAGACAGACGGTCTGATCTTTATCTCATTGCTGTTTGTGGGAATGTGCGCAAACAGTTTGCCTCATGTCTTTCCTTCTTAGGCAGGCCCTCACAATCGAGGATGACTTAGTTCTACTCCAGGTCCGGTGGGTTCTGGGTGGCTGTTAAGTCCAAAGAGTGGTCTGCAGACTGTGCCACATGGAGCATATGGGCTGGAAGGTTGGCAAAGATGAGTTATTTGGAGGTTTGTGCATCCTCTCTGATGCCCCACCCTTACCCTTGCATTGTCCCGGCAAAGTCTCGCAATGTGTTTGCTGCCTTCCTGAATGAACCTTCTCCATTTTGGTTGGTTATAAGGCATGAACTCCCATGAGTCAGCAGGATCTCTTCAGGAATCATCCGTGCAGTATTATTATTGTTCTCCTTGGCATTTCCTGCCAAGGCTGGAGTGGGTTCTCCGGGAATCTGGTACCAGACACACGAACCACATACCCTCTCCAATGGAGCTGGTTTTGAGTGATTAGCGCCTCGATGCTGGGCATGCTGGGAAAGGAGGCTGCTGTTGGATATCCTCTCTTGCCATTGGGTTTGGAGGATCTTGTGAAGGAACCACCGGTGAATCTTCTCCAATGTTTTAAGATGAGACTGTTGATAGTCCAAGTCACTGAAGCATATATAAGGAGCACAGGGATCACTACTGCCCAGGAAACCAGGATCTTCGTCTCAGGTTTCAGATCCTGCTCTTCAAATACTCTTTCACTCAGTCAGCCAATGGCTGAACTATCACATTGACGATGAATTTTGTCATCTATTTCTGCCGTTGCTGACTGGAGGCTCCCACGCGGTGGAAAATGATCCACACTTTCGAGGATCTCACCGTTAATATGAAATGACAGGGAAGGTTTTCTGCTGTGGGAACTTATTAGGAGAAGATCTTAGTTTTCCAGATGTTTGGTGGAAACGTCTCCTGTATACTGAAACTCAGTGACTGAGGTCGGAGTGGTTTGGATTTTGGATTGGAGGGCAGGGTAGGTTGAACAGTTTTTAAAGTTTATTTATTTTAACGTTTATTTATTAGTCACAAGTAAGGCTTACATTAACACTGCAATGAAGTTACTGCGAAATTCCTCTCTGTTCTGTAAATTAACTTCAAGACTGTGGGTAATTTTCTGGAGATGAGGAGCAGTGTTGCAATAAGGAAAATGGAGAAGCGAGTTGCTGCCACGTTTGACCTCAGTCTTCACTCAGATAAGTGTTTGTTTTGGTTCCATTGTTGAGAATCACAGCTTGCATGTCATCGCGGAGTAGGTGGAGGATTGTGAAAAATTTCTGAGGGCAGCTAAATTTGAGGAAGGTACGCCATAAGCCTTCGCAGTCAACAGGGTCAAAAGCCAGATTTCCCCATCTCACTGCAGTGAGCGGAGATTTGGCTGGGTGCCAAATTCTCCGACTTCGCTGCAGAGGGAGCGTGCCATGAACGGCCGGTAAGATTGCGCCCAAAGACTTCCGCGAGGTCGAAAAAGGCCAGGAAAAGTGATTGGTTCTGTTCTGAACATTTTTCTTGAATTTACCATGCAGTGAAGATCACGACTGTCTGAGTATTATCTCATTGCAGTGGGAGCTTATGTAGATTGGTTGACTCATTTCCTACCTTACAACAGTGACTACACTTCACTGATATGAAAGCATTTTTAGACGTCCTGAGTTGGGAAAGCTTTACAGCAATGCTCACACTACACAGGTAGGGAGGGGGATTGGAGGATGATTCAGTTTTGGGCTCCACATCGAAGACTATAAATTCTTCTGAGTGTTGGTACAAAATGTGCAATCATGAATCAGCAGCAGGTTCAAACCTCCGCTGGATTTGGAAAAGAAAACAAGAGAAACATTTTTAAAAAAGGAATCCAGTAAGGATCTGTAATGATGCACAATCACAGACTTTGTCAGGAACACAAAGGCTGCTTATAAATATGGAAAAACTGTACAGAGGCAGGCAGCCCCTGGCTGCCCCAGTCCCTACATGTCTTCTACAAGTTTTCAGACTGTCTTCTGCCTAATAGAGGACTCCAACCCTTGGGGTGATTACCCATTCCCAGTCCCAATTGGTCCTTCCAGTCAGTTTCCCTTAAATGGACATTCACCACATCCCTCCGCTTTTTGCTTCTTTATACAGCCTTCAATAACCAAGTAGTCAAGTCCAAATTCGAACTCAACAAGTTGGACAATTATAAATGGAGAGTTGAGGGGGATTTTTCGGTTTCTTGTAGAGCAGTGTAATTCTGTTGTCTGAGATGCTTCCACAGGATCGACGTCAACAGGAACTGCAATAACAGGTACCTCTTCTGGCACAGGCAATTCATCACTATTTGCTTCCAGGGAGATAGTTATGTCTATAACAGGCCGATCAGGTACTTCAGGGCTTACAGGTTCGAAAATATTTCTTGATGGCAACACTGACTGCTGGAGCGGCTCTCTGCTCCTCAGCTGTGCTCACAAATGATCATTCCCGCCATGTCTACTCTGTACAACAGGAATCTGATCTCGGAGACAATAATTCCAGGTGTCTAACTTGATCCGTTACCGAAGCTTCATATTATGACCTCATTTCGTATTATGTACTGAATAGATTTTTATTATTGCTGTGGTGATGGCTCACTGATGAGATCTTGAGGTTTGTATGTTTTTAAACATAAAGGCGAGATTCTCCGGCCTCCCAGCCGCGTGTTTCCCGCTGGCGGGAGGTGGCGTGTTGTTTGGTAGCGGTGGGATTCTCTGGTCCCGCCACTGTCAATGGGAATTTCCAGTGACGTCACCCCACCCCGACGGGAAACCCGCTGCCGGCAGGACCGGAGAATCCCGCCAGGGTGAACGGCCGGAGAATTCCGGCCAAACACTTTTATTGGTAGGCTTTAACTATGTACAGTTCCAAGTCTGGTCTTGCATGGAGCTGTTCCATGCAGGCTTGCTGCTTTTCCATTTGTGTGACCGTTTCAGCAACCTTGTTCTGACACGCAATCCCAGTTTCTTTCTGTGTCTTAATTGCTGATTCTGGGGGAATTCTCCCGTCCTGCCTGCCACGGGAATCGTAAACATCACACTGAGTGGCACAGATCTGGACAGGTGTGGGTCCATGTCCTGACCCGTGCTTGAGGGAGTTGAGCCTCGATATTGAATCTTACAATGTGAAGGTTGATTACAGTCTGAATGGAAACATTTGCCTTCTTATTTTAAACCCTCCCTGGACACAGCACTATAATGCGTGAGTGCTTTGATCCTTTATATGTTTACATTATGGTCAGTTACATCTAGCCGTACAGTACAGGAAATAGCCACAGTATAGAAACATAGAAGATAGGAGCAGGAGGAGGCCATTCAGCCCTTTGAGCCTGCTCCCCCATTCATCACCATCATGGCTGATCATCCAACTCAATAGCCTAATCCTGCTTTCTCCCCATAACCTTTGATCCCATTCGCCCCAAGTGCTATATCCAGCCGCCTCTTGAATACATTCGATGTTTTGGCATCAACTACTTCCTGTGCTAATGAATTCCACAGGCTCACCACTCTCTGGGTGAAGAAATGTCTCCTCACCCCCGTCCTAAATGGTCCACCCTGAATCCTCAGGCTGTGACACCTGGTTTTAGACTCCCCCACCATCGGGAACATCCTCCCTGCATCTACCTTTATATGTTAACATTTGTGATTGATCACAGCTAGTATGTGAGGCATTGGCTGGAAGATGTGTACAGATAGGTTCTATTGCCAGAGGAGTAACGTTAAGAGCTGGAACAAATGTCCCGTTGGATTCCAGTTCAAACCTTACATTTATGAACTTGTGTTTGATTTTTCAAAAACTTACTTGCAATAAGAATGAGCAGAAGTGACCCTGAAGCTGTTGAAGTGGAACAAAAGCAAAGGTGACTAGTTCAGTGAATGTCCTTCTAAGACGTCTGGTCTGGTTTATCCATGAAACAGAGAAACATAGAGGGGGCTGATCTAACAGCTCAAAAAACCAGTCTCCTCTCATGATAATATCGGCACTGAATTGCCAGCATAATCAGCACAATTGCTGCCCTTCCCGGGCCTGAGGCTGAATTAAATATTCATTCTCTAATTTTACTATGATTAGTGACCCCAGGACGCAATCGTCCAGGATCACTTCCACTCACTAGTGAAAGTCTTCACCGGCGAGGATCACATCTGGTCCCCAGCAATGGACACCAGATGTGACGACCTTGCCAGTGGGACCGGATGCCATTGAGGCCCCCCAGGTAGCCAGGGGCATGGGCTGGGCAGACTCCCTTGGACAGTGCTAGCCTTTCACTCTGGTGCTGCCCGCTGGGCACCGGGCAGTGCCAAGGGGTGGGGCCTAAGGGTAGGGGGCCTAAGAGGAGGAGGCAGGGACTAAGAGGAGGGGGTGGGGGACTGAAGGGGAGACAACACATGGGGAACTGCACATTCCACAATTGGGGATTGCTGGGGTGGTGATTGACTGGGGTGGGTGAACGGGAACAGCAATCGACTGGGGGGGGCGGTGAACAAGAGCGGCAATCGGCCAGGGAGAGTGAACAGGGTGAGAGGAATTGGGGGAGAGGGTTGCAATCGATGGGGGCCGTGATCAGGGGGATGATTGGGGGCAATCAATGGTTGGAGCAGATGATGTCTCGGAGAGTGGGGGAGTGACAATCTCCCAATGCACTATGTACTGTTGCATTGGGAGATCAGGCGCATGCGCAAAAGAGCACTCTAGCAGTCGGCAGCCAGCTTCCCAACGTGAATAGACTCCGTCCACTCCCTCTACTAGCAAGAATCACACTTTGCCTCTTTTTTTTCTACGTGTGATAAGGTTGGAACTTTCCTCTCACCAAAATAATAGATCACGCTCATTCGGCACTTAGAATTATTTTGTAAGATCACCCCAGAAAATTAGGAGCAGGAGGAGGTCATCCGGCCTTTCGAACCTGCTGTACCATTCATTATGATCAAGGCTGATTATCCAACTCAACAGCCTGATCCCACCTTCCCCCTTATATCCTTTGATCCCCTTTGCCTCAAATGCTATAATTGCCTCTCAAAAACATTCAATGTTTTGGCCTCAACTACTTTCTGTGGTAGCAAATTCCACAGGCTAACCACTTTCTGGGTGAAGACATTTCTCCTCATCTCTGTCCTAAACCATCGATCCTGAATCCTCAGATTACAACCTCTGGTTCTGGACACCTCCATCATCGGGAACATCCTTCCTTCATCTACCCTATCAAGTTCAGTTAGAATTTATAGGTTGTGAGACCAACCCCCCCCACCGTCCCGTCCCGTTACCCCCACCCCCCATCCCCCCCCCCCCCCCATCCCCCCCCCCCCCCCCCCCCCCCCCCCCCCCCCCGTCCCCCCACCCCCCCTCATTCTTCTGAACTCCAGTGAATACAATCATCCCTAACTCTATCTCTCCTCATATGTCAGTCCTACTGTTCCAGGAATCAGTCTGGCAAACCTTTGTTGCACTCTAAAGCAAGAATATCCTTCCTCAGATAAGGAGACCAACATTGCACACAATGTTCCAGGTGTGGCCTCACCAAGGCCCTGTATAATTGCAGCAACACATCCCTGCTCCTGTACTCGAATCCTCTTGCTTTAAAGGCCAACATACCATTTGCCTTTTTCACTGCTTGCTGCACCTGCGTGCTTACCTTCAGTGGCTGGTGTACGAGGACACGCAGGTCTCGTTGCACATTCCCCTCTCCTAATTTATGTCCGGATAGTAATTTGCCTTCCCATTTTTGCTATCAGTCCCCAGTCCTATATTGATGGTGTCTCGTAGGGGTGTATAAACCCTCTAGAGCAAGTCATCATTACGATGGGGGAAGTGTTAGGTATATTAAAATGTATTAAGTTGGACAAATCCCCAGGGCCAGTTGGCATCTATCCCAGATTACTGAGGGAAGCAAGAGAGGAAATTGTTGGGCCTCTAATGGAAATCTTTGTTTCCTGGTTGGCCACAGGTGAGGTCCCAGAGGATTGGAGGATAGCCAATGTTGTCCCGTAATTTAAGAAGGGTAGCAAGGATAACCTGGGTAATTATAGGCCAGTGAGCTTGACGTCAGTGATAGTGAAATTGTTGGAGAAGATTCTTAGGGATAAGATCTATCCCTAAGAACTAGGATCTAAGAACTGAATGGTCTTATTAGTGACAGACAGCATGGTTTTGTCTGAGAGAGGTCATGTCTCACTAATTTGACTGAGTTTTTTGAGGAAGTGACAAAAATGATTGACGAGGGAAGGGCTGTGGATGTTGTCTACATGGACTTTAGTAAAGCATTCGACAAGGTGCCTCATGGCAGGCTGGTGCAAAAGATTAAATCTCACGGGATCAGAGGTGAACTAGCTAGATGGATTCAGAACTGGCTTGGCCATAGAAGTGGAGATGCCGGCGTTGGACTGGGATAAACACAGTAAGAGTTTTAACAACACCAGGTTAAAGTCCAGGTTAACCTGGTGTTGTTAAAACTCTTACTGTGTTTGGCCATAGAAGACAGAGGGTAGCGGTGGAAGGGTGTTTTTCTGAATGGAGATCTGTAACTAATGGTGTTCCACAGGGATCAGTGCTGGGACCTCTGCTGTTTATAATATATATAAATGACTTGGAAGAAAATATAGCTGGTCTGATTAGCAAGTTTGCGGATGATACTAAGATTGGCAGAGTTGCAGATAGTGATGAAGATTGTCAGAGAACACAGCAAGATATAGGTAGGCTGGAAAATTGGGTAGAGAAATGGCAGATTGAATTTAATCCGGGCAAATACGAGGTGGCGCATTTTGGTAGATCCAATTCAGGTGGGAGCTATAAAATAAATGGCAGAACCACCAGGAGCATCGACACACAGAGAGATCTGGGAGTACAGGTCTACAGATCCTTCAAAGTGGCAGCACAGGTGGGAAAGGTGGTGAAGAAAGCACATGGCATGCTTGCCTTCATCGGACGGAGCATCGAGTATAAAAGTTGGCGAATTATGTTACAGTTGTATAAAACATTGGTTAGGCCACATTTGGAATACTGTGTCCAGTTCTGGTCGCCACACTATCAGAAGGACGTGGAGGCTTTGGAGAGAGTACAGAAAAGGTTTACCAGGATGTTGCCTGGTATGGAGGGAATTAGCTATGAGGAGAGACTGAATAAACTGGGATTGTTCTCCCTGGAAAGACGGAGGCTGACGGGCGACCTGATAGAAGTTTATAAAATTATAAGGGTTATAGATAAGGTGAACAGCTGGAAGCTTTTTCCCAGGACAGAAATGACAATTACAAGAGGGCACAAGTTCAAGGTAAGGGGGGAAAGGTTCAGTAGACCAAAAGAGAAAATGCTGAAAAATCTCAGCAGGTCTGCCAGCATCTGTAAGGAGAGAAAAGAGCTGATGTTTCGAGTCCAGGAGACCGTTCATCAAAGCTCAAACCTCAAAGGTTCAGTAGAGATGTGCAGTGGACGTTTTTTACACAAAAGGTGGTGGGGGCCTCGTTTGCACTGCCAACTGAGGTAATTGAGGCAAATATGTTAGCAACATTTAAGACTTATCTGGATAGATACATGAACAGACACGGAATAGAGGGATACAGGTGTTTGGTCTAGATAGGACAACGTGATCGACACAGGCTTGGTGGGCCGAAGGGCCTGTTTCTGTGCTGTACTGTTCTTTGTTCTTTGACTTGCCTTTTGAAATGTTCTAGCAAACTATTCAGTGTACAGCTTGATGTGGGCAACAAATGCCAGTCTTGCCAGTGATAACCACATCCTGGGAATATTTTGTGTTTGACAAGACTGACATCTAACAAGCAGGGCATTGGCTCAGCTGTGATACATCCCGAGGTCAGACAGAGTTCTCTAGTTTGGGAAACGAGGAATGAGCAACAGTCGGCATTTATAAAGGTTACGATGAGTCTAACGTAAGAAAACATCCCAAGGCCCTGCACAGGAGCATTATAAAACAAGATCTGACACAGAGCCACATCAGGAGATATTAGGGACAGGTGACCAAAAGCTTGGTCAAAAAGGTAGGCTTTAAGGAGCATTGTATTGAAAGGGGGGGTTGGTTAGTTTAGTTAGAGTGCAGAATGATGCCATGGGTTCAATCCCTCCACCGCCTGTGATATTTCATGCCGAGAATGAAGGAGAGAGAGGCAAAGAGTTTTAGTGAGAGAATTCCAGAGTTCAGGGCCACCAACGGTACAGTGATCAAAACCTGGGATCCAGAATTGGAGGGAATCTTGGAAGGTTGGAGGACACGGGAAGGGGATGGTGGTGAGACACTAAGCTGCTCGAAGACCAACCCAACCCCAGAGAGGAAACTCAATGACGGCAGACTTTACACGCCACTAAAAACAGTCAGCAACTATCTTGGAGCTGACCAACGCCACCAGCTCAACTCACTCACCCTGTCATCAACTCAAATACTTTGCTGAATGAAGCCATTGGAGATTCTCAAGGAATTCACTTGGGTGACCGATCGGTTTCCCTCATTGAGCAATTGAAGTAGAAACAGAGATGGAGTCACTCGTGTGGGGCTGTGGTAGGGTGGCAGTTTTTGTCCAGATGCCTACCTTAGCAACCCATACGTCTGAGAGTTCAAATCCCACCATTGGCATTTTGTGAAATTGAGTTTCACAAATCTGCTCATTTATGAGTCACCACTTGGAAAATGACTTGAAGATTAGTTTTTTAAAAAACTGTTCGTTCAATCTCCTTAAGTGAGAAGGATTTGTAGCCACTCCCCCCCCCCACCCCACAACCTACATGTGACTCCAGTCCCTCAGTGACCTCAATGGAAAGTCAAGTTAGTCACTGCATTGAAGTCGGGGCTTGTTCTGATTGTCATAACCTCCTGTTGTCTGCTTCCTACCTCCTCCCCACCTGCCATGCCAGGGGTCAGCAACCTCCAGCTCCAGAACCGCATGCGACCATCCAATGGGCTCATTCGCAGCTCCCATCAACATGAAGAAAAAAGCCTAAAACAATTCAGCCCAGTAAGTGTGAGCCAGGATTCTGTTGCGGGTAGAAAAAGCTGCACTTTACAATTTTAAATAATTATTTTTAATAAGGAACATCAGCATGTAAATAAAGCTGAGTGGTATATCTACACCATGCTTGTTGTCTGCAATATCGAGGAACAGGTTTTATGGTTGTGGCCGTTATTGTTTCCAATATAAACGACATGATTAATTATTCTGAACGTTCTATTAAAAGCATTTTTTAATTATGAGAATCAGCTGCTGAAAACATTTCTAAATATTAAATTTAAAGTTTACTTTAAAGATGATTTTACTGACAAAATTTAGTGAAAGTCAAACTCGATAATTCAGTTCGGTGTGCATTAAATTCTACATAAACTCAATACATCTATTTTATTTGTTATATACACAAAATATGCATTTCCACCAAAGACACTTGGCAATTATTTGGTTTAAAAATGTGATTTTATTTGTCTTAATGCTCCTTATTTTATAGACAATCATTTTGTAATCGGGTTTAAAAAGGCTTGCTGATCCCCAACCGATATAATTGATTCTTAAAACCCTTTTAAATAGTTAAAGACAGGCCCCTCAAGGTGATAAATAATCCCCACCACTACCCCCACCCCCCCCCCCCCCCCCCCAGCCATCCCCCCACTGCACATTCTCAGGGCAACCACACCAGGCAAATCCTGGGAGCAACCGAAATGGAAAAGCATCCAGCCTCGAAAGTCATTTATCACTGACAAACTAGTGCAGAAAGCCCAGTGCCTCATCCCCGAGTACCAGCGCTGTGTTAGATTGCTCTCTTCCCACCCCCCATCTCTCTCTCTCTCTCTCTCTCTGAGATTTATTATCAAGCCCTTTGCTGTTGCCGGCTTGGAAGATATAAAGTGCAGGGCTGCGATGATGTGTTGACTCATCAAGCTGCTGGCGCCTACACAAGGTAAAAGAGAAGCTAATTACTGGAGATTTCATTTGCACTAATGTATTTCAGGTCCTCTGTGCTGCCCAGTTTCTGATGTCGATATTTAATGGTGGGGGATTTGCTGACCATGTGAAGTTTGCAAGGAGTGTATGTACAAGATAGCGATTGTAAAACCCTGTGACTGCAGCAAAAGGGAAAACAAAATCCCTTGTACAAATGTAATTAGATGCAGATGTTTTCTATTCGATGTAAACAATTTGCCGTGTATACATTTTGGAAAGGATGTGGCCTGGATTACCATGACACTTTTATATTTTTATCAATAAAGGAGACGCATTCTGCCTGTGTCCCTGTTTCTTTTATTACCTGGTCAGAGCACTAGCAATCAAGCCACAGCAAGTTAAAGATCATCCAGAGGCTCCATTAGCCAACTCTGAGGCACACACACCAGGTCTGGTGAGTTAGTTTAGCACACACAGCTTGGCTGGTGATCAAGTTTCATTAGACCAGAGTCTCTGCACTGGGTTCCGTACGGATGGCACAGTGGCACAGTGGTTAGCACTGCTGCCTCACAGCACCAGGGACCCAGGTTCTATTCCCAGCTTGGGTCACTGTCTGTGCGGAGTCTGCACATTCTCCTCGTGTCTGCATGGGTTTCCTCCACGTGCTCCGGTTTCCTCCCACAGTCCGAATGATGTGCTGGTTAGGTGCATTGGCCATGCTAAATTCTCTCCCAGTGACCCGAACAGGCGCCGGAGTGTGGCAACTAGGGGATTTTCACAGTAACTTCATTGCAGTGTTAATGTAAGCCTACTTGTGACACTAACAAATTCTATCAATCTATCTCGTGCCTGAAATACAGGGGAGATGACAGTCCAGTGGTATTATTGTTCAACTATTAATGCAGAAACTCAGCGAATGTTCTGGGGACCCGGGTTCGAATCCCGCCACGGTAGATGGTGGAATTTGAATTTGATAAAAACTATCGGGAATTAAGAATCTACAGATGACTATGAAACCATTGTCGATTGTCAGAAAAACCCATCTGGTTCATTAATGTCCTTTAGGAAAGGAAATCTGCCATCCTCACCCGGTCTGGCCTAAATGTGACTCCAGAGCCACAGCAATGTGGTTGACTCTCAACTGCCCTCTGAAATGATTTAGCCAAGGGAAACTAGGAATGGGAAATAAGTGCTGGCCTTCTCAACCTTGTCCCTTGCCTGAGGTGTGATCAACTATCACCTTTGAGGGGGAGAGCAGCCTATGGTCCTCTGGGACTATGGTGACCTTACTTTAATAGAATCTACAATGCAGGAGGAGGCCATTTGGCCCATCGAGCCTGCACCGACAACAATCCCAACCAGGCCCCATCTCTAACTCCACATATTTACAGTCCTAATCCCCCTGAAACTAAGGGGCAATTTAGCATGGCCAGTCAACCTAACCCGCGCATCTTTAGACTGTGGGAGGAAACCAGGGCACCCAGACGAAACCCACGCAGGCACGGGGAGAATGCACAAACTCCACATAGACAGTGACCCGAGGCTGGATTTAACCATAGAAAAGAACCATAGAACCATAGAAAATTACAGCTCAGAAACAGGCCTTTTGGCCCTTCTTGTCTGTGCCGAACCATTTTTTGCCTAGTCCCACTGACCTGCACTTGGACCATATCCCTCCACACCCCTCTCATCCATGAACCCGTCCAAGTTTTTCTTAAATGTTAAAAGTGACCCCGCATTTACCACTTTATCCGGCAGCTCATTCCACACTCCCATCTCTCTCTGCATGAAGAAGCCCCCCCTAATATTCCCTTTAAACTTTTCTCCTTTCACCCTTGACCCATGCCCTCTGATGTTTTTCTCCCCTAGCCTCAGCGGAAAAAGCCTGCTTGCATTCACTCTATCTATACCCATCAAAATCTTATACACCTCTATCAAATCTCCCCTCAATCTTCTACGCTCCAGGGAATAAAGTCCCAACCTATTCAATCTCTCTCTGTAACTCAGCTTCTCAAGTCCCGGCAACATCCTTGTGAACCTTCTCTGCACTCTTTCAACCTTATTTACATCCTTCCTGTAACTAGGTGACCAAAACTGTACACAATACTCCAAATTCGGCCTCACTAATGCCTTATATAACCTTACCATAACACTCCAACTTTTATACTCAATACTCCGATTTATAAAGGCCAATGTACCAAAGGCACTCTTTACGACCCTATCCACCTGTGACGTCACTTTTAGGGAATTCTGTACCTGTATTCCCAGATCTCTCTGTTCAACTGCACTCTTCAGAGTCCTACCATTTACCCTGTACGTTCTACTTTGGTTTGTCCTTCCAATGTGCAATATCTCACACTTGTCTGCGTTAAATTCCATTTGCCATTTTTCAGCCCATTTTTCTAGTTGGTCCAAATCCCTCTGCAAGCTTTGAAAACCTTCCTCACTGTCCACTACACCTCCAATCTTTGTATCATCAGCAAACTTGCTGATCCAATTTACCACATTATCATCCAGATCATTGATATAGATGACAAACAACAATGGACCCAACACCAATCCCTGCGGCACACCACTAGTCACAGGCCTCCACTCAGAGAAGCAATCCTCCACAACCACCCTCTGGCTTCTTCCATTGAGCCAGTGTCTAATCCAATTTACTACCTCTCCATGTATATCTAGCGACTGAACCTTCCTAACTAACCTCCCACGAGGGACCTTGTCAAAGGCCTTGCTGAAATCCAGGTAGACAACATCCACCACCTTCCCTTCATCCACTTTCCTGGTAACTTCCTCGAAAAACTCTAATAGATTGGTCAAACATGACCTACCACGCACAAAGCCATGTTGACTCTCCCTAATAAGTCCCTGTCTATCCAAATATTTGTAGATCCTATCCCTTATCACACCTTCCAATAACTTGCCCACCACCAACGTCAAACTTACTGGCCTATAATTTCCCGGATTTCTTTGGAACCTTTTTTAAACAACGGAACAACATGAGCCACCCTCCAATCATCCGGCACCTCCCCCGTGAATACTGACATTTTAAATATGTCTGCCAGGGCCCCTGCAAGTTCAACACTAGCTTCCCTCAAGGTCCGTGGGAATACCCTGTCTGGTCCTGGGGATTTATCCACTCTGATTTGCCTCAAGACAGCGAGCACCTCCTCCCCTTTAATCTGTAAAGGTTCCATGACCTCCCTACCAGTTTGCCCTATTTCCGTAGGCTCCATGCCCGTTTCCTCAGTAAATACGGATGCAAAAAAACCATTTAGTATCTCCCCCATCTCTTTTGGTTCCATACACAGTCTACCACTTTGGTCTTCAAGAGGACCAATTTTATCCCTCACTATCCTTTTGCGCCTAACATACCTATAGAAGCTCTTTGGATTTTCCTTCACTCTGTCTGCCAAAGCAACCTCATGTCTTCTTTTAGCCCTCCTGATTTCCCTCTTAAGTAGCTTCTTGCACTTTTTATACTCCTCGAGCATCTGATCTGTTCCTTGCTGCCTGTACATTTCATACAACTCTCTCTTCCTCTTAATCAGTGTTACAATCTCCCTCGAGAACCAAGGTTCCTTATTCAGATTTACTTTGCCTTTAATCCTGACAGGAACATACAAACTCTGCACTCTCAAAATTTCTCCTTTGAAGGCCTCCCACTTTCCATTTACATCCTTACCAGAGAACAGCCTGTGCCAATCCACACTTCCCAGATCCCTTCTCATTTCATCAAATTTGGCCTTTTTCCAGTTCAGAACTTCAACCCAAGGACCTGATCTATCCTTATCCATGATCAGGTTGAAACTAATGGCATTATGATCACTGGATCCAAAGTGTTCCCTCACACTCACATCCATCACCTGCCCTAACTCATTTCCCAATCGGAGATCCAATATCACATCCTCTCTAGTTGGCACCTCTATATACTGATGTAGAAAATTCTCCTGAACACATTTTACAAACTCTACCCCGTCTAAACCTTTAACAGTATGCGAGTCCCAATCTATATGTGGAAAATTAAAATCCCCTACTATCACAACTTTAAATTAAAATCCCCTACTATCACAAGCTGGGAATCGAACCCGGGTCCCTGGCGCTGTGAGGCAGCAGTGCTAAACACTGTGCCACCGTGCTGCACCAGTACTAGCTTCTCTTGGTGGCACGGTAGCACAGTGGTTAGCACTGCTGCCTCACAGTGCCAGGAATCCGGGTTTGATTCCCAGCTTGGGTCACTGTCTGTGTGGAGTCTGCACGTTCTCCCCGTGTCTGCGTGGGTTTCCTCCGCGTGCTCTGGTTTCCTCCCACAGTCTGGAAGATGTGCTGGTTAGGGTGCATTGGCCATGCTAAATTCTCCCTCAGTGTACCCGAACAGGCGCCGGATGTGACGACTAGGGGATTTTCACAGCAACTTCATTGCAGTGTTAATGCAAGCCTACTTGTGACATTAATAAATAAACTTAAACTTTGGTAACCTTCCCTTACTAGCTTCCCTTTACTGGACAGGGTTCTCCAATCTCGGGATTGCCCACTCCGCTGCAAGTGAGAATGGAGAATTTGGCATTCGGGCCAAAGCTCCATTTTACTTTCAGTGGCATCGGAGAATCCAGCCGTTAATGAGGATGGAGATTTTTGGAGTACCTCTCTAATGGTGAGACCCAGTAACTCGCTGTAACCATCTCAATAAAGACTTGCATTTCTATAGCACCTTTCATCACCATCCGACGTCTCAAAGCCTTTCCAGCCAATGAACTTCAGTCACTGCCACAATGTAAGAAATGCAGCAATCAATCAACTCAGAAAGAGCAAAGTGATAACCATGAGACCATAAGATATGGGAGCAGAATTAGGCCACTCGGCCCATCGAGTCTGCTCCGCCATTCAATCATGGCTGATGTTTTTCTCATCCCCATTCTCCTGCCAGATAATCTGCTCTGCATTGGTTGAGGGACACTGGGGAGAATTCACCTGCTCTTCTTCCAAAGATTACCGTGGCATCTTTTGGAACCTCACCAATAGGGGACTTCAGTTTAATAGCTCCTTTGACAGACAGTACGCACTGCACTGGCGTATCAGCACTGGGTCTTTTGGAGTGGAATTTGAACACAAGCCTCATGATGCAGAAACGAGAGCGCTCACAGCTGAGCCACAGCTGACACTGAACAAAAATGGCGGATTTCTGCACACTCATTCTCAGTAATTACATGCCCTCAGTTCTGTAGAGTGGTGCAGGTCCCACAGAGTGAGGACAGCCAGTTCTCCTGGAGGTTCTGGCAACCTATTCAGGAGCAGAGAACCGCGTTGTATGTTCTGTTCCTGGGGACTATCTCTGGCCTGTCTCTGTCTTTTTGTTATTACCGAAATGTCTGACTCTGTCACCTTCTGGTTGATGTGAAAAAAAGCTTTGAGCACACTCCCAATTTCACTCTCCCCATCTCTCTCTTTCCTTCTCCCAATCCCTCTCTCTCTCAATATTTCTCTCCTTTAATCTCTCTCTAAATCTTCTAAACACTCCCTCTCTAATTTTTCTTTCCAAATCTCTTTCTCACAATCTTGCTCTCTCACACTCTGCCTCCCCCACTCTCCCAACCTCTCTCTCACTAAATCACTCTCCCTCTCTCCCAATCTCTGTCTCTCTCTCCCAGTTTGTTTTTTCAATGTGTTCTTTACACCAGCCTCTCACGGGTAGTCAATGTCATGCACTTGTCCCACCTTCAACCTCGCAGACATTCTGAACAAGACTTTTCGATCTAGCCAATCTTCCAGCATGCTGTCTTGGACAGTCAGCTTTGCAGATGCGTTGTTGAATTGATATTTTTAAACAGACTCAGATCCTTTACCAGGTAATTAATTAATCGGAACAAATTGTTTTAGTTACCTGAAACTGTGCACTTTGTACTTATACTGGGAAGTCCAATCTCCTTCCCCGCTCACTGCTTGCGTATTTTCCAATGAGCCCCCAACAGTGAACAGGGCATCAGATGCTTTTTCATCCCACCCTTAATCCTGGGCTAACCCTAAGTGTTATCCTTCCTGTCATCGACTCGTTTGGGGCACTGGGGACCTTGTCATTCTGGGTGACTGAAGATGATGCAGAGCTTTCACTCCCGGATCACAAAGTCATTCTCCCACCAGCTCAAGGGCAGCAAGGCGAGAATCGTTTCAAACCATTGAAAGTCAGTGCAACGGAAATGGTTTCTTTCCCTTTCAGTTTAGGAATAATAATACCGTGACATTTTGTAAGGTCGGATGGTCGACTGGGACTGGTCTCTGCAGCAAGCCTGATGCACAAAGACATGACACAAGGGAGAGGAGTCAAAGTTTCAACCCAGTGAACACGAGAGAACCAGAGGAGAGAATTCATCAGATTGGCAACTGCATCAAATCTCCATCACGACCCACTGAAACCTACAGACAGAAGGCAATGGAATCATCACTGCCCAGGAGGAAGGCCATTCAGCCCAAGAGGCCTCATGCTGTCTCCCCCGTAGCACAAAACCATTGGAGCCATTCCACCCCCCTCAGTGGGTGAGCTGGTTGTTTGCTAAAGCTACGTTTGACAAGGAGTATCAGACAGCAATAGATGTTTGAGTTTAAATACCAACCCTCAGGACAGAAGGGAAAAGAGAAAAAGTGAAATCTAAACCTTATCCCAATCCCCAGTATCTTCCTACTGAGCCTTTGGCACCCCAGTGGTTTAACTAGTTAAACCCACCAGTGGTTTAACTAGTTAAAGCAATGAACAGCTCAGCCACACCGATTAAGAGTAACTTAGTTTGAGTTAGGTAGCCTACCTCAGCTGGTTTATCAGTGAGGGTTCTACAATGTATCTCCCTATCATTGGGTTAGGGAGGGGAAGTTGTAGCTATAGTGTGTGAGACAAAAATCACACCTGGCTCTGATGGTCACGTGCCGTGCTGTCTGTTTATGTCGAGATTGACACATGAAGAGTTTGGAGGGTGGGGAGCAATATCAAAGAACGACAGCATTTCACTCCAATAAGCATCATGACTGGGAGAATAATCGTCAAGGAAATAAAGAGGTCCTAATTAGTCAATGTGATAAGACTTGGCAATCAATCCAAGTCAAACATCTCCCTGCACCCTTTCTTCACTGACTGTTCCTGTGCACCATGCTTACCAATTCCTCTATTCCCATTTCTCCCATTTCCCAAGAAATCTATCTGCAATGTAGGAAACGACAGATGAGATTGGTCAACAGATTCCCCAATCAACAACAAGCGTTCTGCCAACTGGGATAAGCCATGACTAGTCAAAGAATTGACACCGAATCATAGACACACAATGCAGAAAGAGACAATTCGCCCCGTGCCAACTCTTTGACAGAGCTACCTCATTTGTCCCACTTGCCCTGCTCTATCCTCACCGGCTGGAAAATTTTGCTCCTTCAGTATGTCCCCAATTCCATTTTGATGGTGACTATTGAATCTGTTTCCACCACCCTTTCTGGACCTTAATAATTCGCTGCATAAAAATTCTCCTCTGGTTCTTAAACCAATTACCTTCAATCAGTAAGCAAAAGAGAAAACACTGGAAAATCTCAGCAGGTCTGGCAGCATCTGTCAGGAGAGAAAAGAGCTGACGATTCGAGTCCAGATGACCCTTTGTCAAAGCTTTGTCAAGCCTTCAATCTGTGTTTTCTGGTGACCCACTCTCCCACCAAACCTCCCGAGTTGTGTCCCTCAAACCATTCATAATTCTGAACATTGTGATGATGGAGGAGAAACACTAACTTCAAAAAAAAAAGAGAAAATCTCAGTTCAAAAGAGAAAATGCTGGAAAATCAAAGAGCTTTGACAAAGGGTCATCTGGACTCAAAACGTCAGCTCTTTTCTCTCCTTACAGATGCTGCCAGAGGTGCTGAGATTTTCCAGCATTTTCTCTTTTGGTTTCAGATTCCAGCATCTGCAGTAATTTGCTTTTATTTAGAAAATCTCAGTTATTTGCTAAAAGAATGAAATGACAAGATTGCACAGTTTAAAATGGAAGAGATTTTATTATACAAGAGTCAAACAAGTCAAACACTAAATACTATCTTAATTAACCTATACTCTAACATCTGGAATCAATATAAGCAAAACATGAATTAACAAGTAAACTGCGGTCGATTATAAACTATCAACTGCACATTAAACTGCAGATACAACACATACAAATCTCATAGCTTCCCACTGCACTCAGAATTTGGTGACCACATGCAGTCGCAAAGTCCTTCTGAGGTCTGTCTTCCTCATGAAGAATCTCAGCTCCTCTCAGCCGAGGAGCGAATATGGTCTCCAGCCGACAGCTGTGCCGATTGAGTTCCAGAGGTTTGGTCTTGACCACAAAGGCGCACGTCCACAGAATATCCTCAGCCCAGCTCGGAGGGGATAGACCCATCAATGTTACCCACAAAAAGGAACATATTCTCAGCTCCTGGATCTGAACTCTGCCTTCTTCGGCTTGCCTGTGCTGCACCATTGTACTCATCAACATGACTGCTTTGCACTGATCTGTGTCCTTTCATATCTTTCAACCAGGGTCAATCTGCGCAGAGGTTTTGCTTTTGAAAGTTTTGTTTTTTTGGGACAGTCTGTTTCATTTCTTTTTCCCTTTTCAAACCAGTTGCCTTGTCCAGTTGATGGCTGTCTCGACAAATACAAATGATAAGAGCACCAATTCCCTCACAACACCTCGATTAAATTTCCCTTTCCCTGCTCCAAGGGGAACAACCACAGCTTGTCCAGTCTCTCCACATTTCCCCCGATTTATTTTGACAATTTGGACACCATGTTCTCAATTTATTCTGAGAAGCTGTTCCCCGATGTCATGGAACGTAAGGTATTTGAACATTCTCAAGCCACTATTCAGCAATCCCCATTCATTGACGGGACATCTCCCTCCACACCCACCTCCCCCAACCCCCACACCACCCCCCCTGCCCCCCCCATCCCCCCCCCCCCCCCCCCCCCCCCCCACTGCCATCTCCATGAGACCATTTCAAGATGGCAGCTGCTGTGCTCCAGAGGCCAAGGGTTGTCAGGAAGCGGAGAGTGTGCCCACCTGAGGTGAAAGCTGAAACTGCAAAGCTGAGCACTTACCCCAAAGGTGCTGCAGCACCTGATGCGCATCTTCAACTCTTTATGAAGCCAGCACGCTTGCTTTCACACTGGCAGGAATCGTTCAGCTCTCAGTGAGGCAGGAGTCAGAAACATCGCTCAGGATCAGAGCAGCATTGCTTTGTCTGCACAGCCTCATCATCATTCTCCCACAGAGACTGCCCAATGGCTTCAGCCCCCTGCCTATGAAGATGCTGCAACGTTATGGTTGGATGATGATGCACACATTCTTTCTTTGACCTGACATTCACTGGTGCACTGGGAGGGGGGATGCGGCCTGAATGCAGGTTACTCAAGAACAAGAGTAACCCCTAAAAGGAGATCTGATAAGTGCCTCCCTTTCTCAGTGGCCAATACTGGCCCTCTCCACAGCCGCGTCCTCCTCCTCCTCCATCTCCTCGGCTTCACCATGCCCACCTCCCTCCTCAACATCCTCCCATCCAAGGTGATTTGTCATTCCTCCGTCTTCTCCGGTTACTGACTCCATCAGTGCGGCACTCCCTCAGTACTGACCCTCTCACATTGTGACACTCCCTCAGCACTGACCCTCTGTCAGTGCGGCACTCCCTCAGTACTGACCCTCTGACATGTGCGGCACTCCCTCAGCACTGACCCTCTGACAGTGCGGCACTCCCTCATCACTGACCCTCTGACAGTGCGGCACTCCCTCATCACTGCCCCTCTGACAGTGCGGCGCTCCCTCAGTACTGACCCTCTGACAGTGCGGCACTCCCTCATCACTGACCCTCTGACAGTGCGGCACTCCCTCAGTGCTGACCCTCTGACAGTGCGGCACTCCCTCATCACTGACCTTCTGACAGTGCGGCACTTCCTCAGTGCTGATCCCTTGACAGTGCGGCACTCCCTCAGTACTGACACTGACAGTGCGGCACTCCCTCAGCACTGACCCACTGACAGTGCGGCACTCCCTCAGCACAGACCCTCTGACAGTGCAGCACTGCCTCGGTACTGACCCTCGGACAGTGCAGCACTCCCTCAGTACTGACCCTCTGACAGTGCGGCACTCCCTCAGTACTGACCCTCTCACTGTGCAGCACTTCCTCAGTACTGACCCTCTGACAGTGCGGCACTCCCTCAGTACTGATCAGTGCGGCACTCCCTCAATACTGACCCTCTGACAGTGCGGCACTCCCTCAGTACTGACCACCTGACAGTGCGGCACTCCCTCAGTACTGACCCTCTGACAGTGCGGCACTCCCTCAGTACTGACCCTCTGGCAGTGCAGCACACCCTCAGTACTGACCCTCTGACAGTGCGGCACTCCCTCAGTACTGACCCTCTGTCAGTGCGGCACTCCCTCAGTACTGACCCTCTGACATGTGCGGCACTCCCTCAGCACTGACCCTCTGACAGTGCGGCACTCCCTCATCACTGACCCTCTGACAGTGCGGCACTCCCTCATCACTGCCCCTCTGACAGTGCGGCGCTCCCTCAGTACTGACCCTCTGACAGTGCGGCACTCCCTCATCACTGACCCTCTGACAGTGCGGCACTCCCTCAGTGCTGACCCTCTGACAGTGCGGCACTCCCTCATCACTGACCTTCTGACAGTGCGGCACTTCCTCAGTGCTGATCCCTTGACAGTGCGGCACTCCCTCAGTACTGACACTGACAGTGCGGCACTCCCTCAGCACTGACCCACTGACAGTGCGGCACTCCCTCAGCACAGACCCTCTGACAGTGCAGCACTGCCTCGGTACTGACCCTCGGACAGTGCAGCACTCCCTCAGTACTGACCCTCTGACAGTGCGGCACTCCCTCAGTACTGACCCTCTGACTGTGCAGCACTTCCTCAGTACTGACCCTCTGACAGTGCGGCACTCCCTCAGTACTGATCAGTGCGGCACTCCCTCAATACTGACCCTCTGACAGTGCGGCACTCCCTCAGTACTGACCACCTGACAGTGCAGCACTCCCTCAGTACTGACCCTCTGACAGTGCGGCACTCCCTCAGTACTGACCCTCTGGCAGTGCAGCACACCCTCAGTACTGACCCTCTGACAGTGCGGCACTCCCTCAGTACTGACCCTCTGACAGCGCGGCACTCCCTCAGTACTGACCCTCTGACAGTGCGGCATTCACTCATTACTGACCCTCTGACAGTGCAGCACTCCCTCAGTACTGACCTTCTGACAGTGCAGCACTCCCTCAGTACTGACCCTCTGACAGTGCGGCACTCCCTCAACCCTGACCCTCTGACAGTGCAGCACTCCCTCGGTACTGACCCTCTGACAGTGCGGCATTCACTCATTACTGACCCTCTGACAGTGCAGCACTCCCTCAGTACTGACCCTCTGACAGTGCGGCATTCACTCATTACTGACCCTCTGACAGTGCAGCACTCCCTCAGTACTGACCCTCTGACAGTGCGGCACTCCCTCGGTACTGACCCTCTGACAGTGCGGCACTCCCTCAGTACTGACCCTCTGACAGTGCGGCACTCCCTCAGTACTGACCCTCTGACAGTGCGGCATTCACTCATTACTGATCCTCTGACAGTGCAGCACTCCCTCAGTACTGACCCTCTGACAGTGCGGCACTCCCTCAGTACTGACCCTCTGACAGTGCGGCACTCCCTCTACCCTGACCCTCTGACAGTGCAGCACTCCCTCGGTACTGACCCTCTGACAGTGCAGCACTCCCTCAGTACTGACCCTCTGACAGTGCGGCACTCCCTCAGTACTGATTGTCTGACAGTGCGGCACTCCCTCAGTACTGACCCTCTGACAGTGCGGCACTCTCTCAGCACTGACCCTCTGACAGTGCAGCGCTCCCTCAGTACTGACCCTCTGACAGTGCGGCACTCTCTCAGCACTGACCCTCTGACAGTGCGGCACTCCCTCAGTACTGACCCTCTGACAGTGCAGCACTCCCTCAGCACTGACCCTCTGACAGTGCAGCACTCCCTCAGTACTGACCCTCTGACAGTGCAGCACTCCCTCAGCACTGACCCTCTGACAGTGCAGCACTCCCTCAGTACTGAGCCTCTGACAGTGCGGCACTCCCTCAGCACTGACCCTCTGACAGTGCGGCACTCCCTCAGTACTGACCCTCTGACAGTGCGGCACTCCCTCAGTACTGACCCTCTGACAGTGCAGCACTCCCTCAGCACTGACCCTCTGACAGTGCAGCACTCCCTCAGTACTGAGCCTCTGACAGTGCAGCACTCCCTCAGTACTGACCCTCTGACAGTGCAGCACTCCCTCAGTACTGACCCTCTGGCAGTGCGGAGCTCCCTCAGTACTGACCCTCTGGCAGTGTGGCACTCCCTCAGTACTGACCCTCTGGCAGTGTGGCACTCCCTCAGTACTGACCCTCTGGCAGTGTGGCACTCCCTCAGTCCTGACCCTCTGACAGTGCAGCACTCCCTCAGTACTGACCCTCTGGCAGTGTTGTACTCTCCAATACCAGGCTCTCGTGGCTGAATTAGTTTTAACAGTTCTTCACGGTGATTCGCTGATTTATTTATTACCCAATAGAAAACCTCAATCCCCTGACTGGAACGTGGGAATATTAAATTGGACACAGTCACAAAGTTTAATCATTCAATTTATTTTGCAAAATATTCAGATTGGATAAACACTTTTTCCAGTTTTTACAAATAGGTGTAAAAGGCCTGTGGCAACAGGCTCCTGAACTAAATAAAAACCTCACACCAAAGCATTTATCTGGAAAAAAAAGTTTCTTTTGCCATTTTAATATTTGCATCAAACTGCAATTGCCATCCATCACTTTGTTTCAAATTCGATTTGTGAGTGATGTTGCAGAGTTGTGGTTGACTGCCTTACTGATTCATACCGACAGGGTTGACCACAGCTACCCACACCACAATTCTACTATTATACATCACTGCTAAAACATTACGTTTGACATCAAGGTCCCTTGCCGTTTGATATGTTCAGAGTTGTTCAACAAGGGCACTGGGGTCAGAGGTTGTGGGTGATGCAAATGCTAACTCACAAAACACTCTCAAACTCTCAAAGTCAAACTTGTCAATACTGAGGGAACGGCAGTTTTTTTTTAACTGAAGATGCAATTCTAGAATTGTTCTGCTCTAATGTAATCTTCCTACACAAAATCCGCTAAAATATTTTACAGTTGGAAAGAGAAGTTAAGGAGGAAACTAAACTTTGCTTCTTTAACTGTAAGCTTGGACAATGGGGAATATTTCTTTCCAAATGTGAAGTGCTTTCCTCCCAGGTCTGACTTCCTGTTCATTTTAGCTCCTTCCAGGGGCTTTGACAAGAGAAGCTGCCCCAGAGTTATCCACAAAAGCCCCACCCTCCAGTTCACCGAGGCAATTAGTCAAAGACAAATCATTCGCCACAAAATGCCTTCTTGATGATGAATGACTGCTTGTCACCGAATGGCGGGACCAACTCTAATGTTCATGAGATGGCATCAACGCTCCTTTCCCACTGCACAAATAATCTCAGCTATAATATCTCAGTTATTTGTTCATTTCAAGGATATACACATTGCTTTTGGGAGATTATTATAATCATTTCCCCATCATATTTATCAACATGTGGTACAATCGAGTAATCCACTTGGGGAAAACATTGTGCTATAAAAGGATTATTCGTCTGGGAGATATTTCAATTCTTAGGGATCCCGAATAATGCCCTCTTAGTGATTTAATTCAATGTGGCAAAAACGCATTTGATAGAACATTTACATAATAACTCTGTACAGGGGAGACAGTGAACACCAAAATTTCTGGATCGGAGTTATTTGCTTGTCTCTGCTTTGCATTCTTCTATTTTCTGACTCTGGGTTTAATCTGTTCATTTGCATGTTGAAAATTACATATCACTTATAGTACAGAAAAAGGCCATTCAGCCCATCTGGCCCATGCTGGTGTGTCTGCCCCACATGAACCTCCAACCACATTACTCCATCTCATCCTATCAACATATCCTGCCTACTCCCTCATCTGTGCATCTAGTTTCCCATTAAATGTAGCAATATTATTTACCGCAATCACTCCCTGTGGTATAGCAAGTTCCACATTCTCACCACTCTCTGGGTAAAGATGTTTCTCCTGAATACCCTACTGGATTTATTTGTGACTATCTTGTGTTTAAAACCCATAGTTTTAACCTCGCCACATGTGGGAACACCTTATCTATGTCTACCCCATCAGAATCTCTTCATTATTTTAAAGATCTTAACTTTAAGAAAACAAAACATGTCCATGTTTGAGTGAAGTGTGAATATGTAAGTGACAGCTCAATGAAAAGCCATTGACCACATTACACAACATCCAATGAATCTGTTCTCAGTGAGATTCTCGAAGCCTAGCAGTTTAGAAAGAAAACACTTCTCGTTATGACTGCGTCACTGGTTATCTGACGGATTGAGTGGGCATGGTATCGGCAGAGATCAAAGACTGATCAATGTGCTAGGGTCAAACCCTCATGCCTGTATCGTCATCATCAGAGTGGATCCAAGTACAAGGGATCCCAAAAAGAATCCTTTCACTGAAAGATATTTACAGTTGGATTCTTGGCGAAAACAGTATTTGTTAAGTTAGTCAGCGCAGGGGTTAGCTCATCACCTGTGCAATGCCCCTGGGTACTTTGCTTACGTTGTGTGAATGAGGGTGATAAAGTCCATCAAACTAAACCTGCTGCTTCAAGTACAGTTGCTTGTTTAACTGACCTACGTTGAGAGAGTAGGTGGATGGATGGTTTCAGTGAAACCATCTTTCTGTCGGAACACCCGCTGGTGGCTCAGGGTTGTATGATGGCCACGGTCATTTCAATTAAGCTGAGTTTCGTGCTCTGTGTCCAGAAGGACGACACCGGGGCCAAGCATCTGCCACCATTTCCAATGAATCTTGTCATTTCCACGTGCTGTGCCATTTTCCATGCATCCCGCCACTGGTTTCCATGCAACTTGTAATTTACCATGCGCGGTTCCATTTTCCATGCATCCCGCCATTATTTTCCAGACGTTTATTTATTTTCCATGCAGTTACTCATGCACTCCATTAGTCACCATTCATCTAGCCAGTGCTCATGCATCCCGCTACAATTCCCTTGCATCCCGCCATCGTTTTCCATTCATCCTCCATTTCCTGTGCACTCTTTCTGTTTGGCAATGATCTTCAAACCCTGTTTCGTAGCTGCAGAAAATCTCACTGAGAAACAGGCGTAGGAACAGGAAAGGGGGGCATGCAATCCAGCTCCAACATTCAATTAGTATGGCTGATTTGCTGTCTATATATGTTTGTATGTTCATCTTTATATAGACATATATTTATATAAGTATGTAAATTCAGCTATTAAAGTAGGAAGTTGTTTGGGGTAAGGAACCAGACTTCAGAACAATTCTTTTCTGGACTATGTCAGCTGGATTTATACCTTCGGTCTTCCTGACTGAAACTTGCACCTTTGTTGTAAAGACAGTTTGTCTTGTGTCATGCTATTAAGTATATCAATAGCAAGGCATTCATGGACCCACTTACTCGGTAACGCCATATCTAAAGACACCAGGCCCAAAATTCAGACAGGAAAGGCAATGCTGCAGAATATTGGGAAAAGCCAATAAAAGCCAATGGGATACTGCAGCCTAAAATACTGGACTAGTAACCCAGAGTTTCTGTGTTCAAATCCCACCAGGGCCACTTGTGAAATTGAATTCACTGATTGGTGGGCTGTATCTGGAAATTACCATTAAAAAGCTGCTCGATCACAACTAGTTTACTAAGGTCCTGCAGGAAAATGAACCTACTACTGCAAACTGGTGTGGCCCACACGTGACTTAAGTCACACGCTTGATTATTAATTATCTCTATTAATTTATGGGATGTGGGCATCGCTGGCTAAATCAGCATTTATTGTCCAACGCTAGTTGCTCTTAAGAAGGTGTTGGTGAACCTTCTTGAACCGCTGCAGTCCTGAGGTGTAGGTACGCCCAAGTCACTGTTCAGGAGGGAACTCCAGGACTTTGACCCAGCAACAATGAAGGATTAAACTAATTTAGCTCCATCTCATAAAACAGAAACATCTTTCTGAACTGCACTTCTCACTAGCAATGCAGACATCAAGTCTCCAGTTCTTTGAAGTCAGCCCACCTGCAGTTCTATGATCTTACCTTTCCAGCTGTTAAGTCAACATGGCCCCAACATTTTAAGTGCAGTAGGCTCCAAACGTGCTTTGATTTCATTTACCCCATTTTCTACAGTTAAAATTTAATTCCTAAAACTAAAATTACACAGAAGAGCACAGAATCCATGAACTAAGTGTTTGCAACAACCCTGCAGCAGAAAAAAGAAATTGATGAATTTGGTGATGAGGAATCCTTGTCTAAAAGGATATTTTCAAGTTAAGATGGTGACTTGGAGGGCAACCTACAGATGGTAGTGTTCTGAGGTTTCTGCTGCTCCTGTCCTTCTAGATGGGAGTGGTCATGGGTTTGGAAGGTGCAGCCTAAGGAACCTTGGTACGTTGCTGCAGTGCATCTTGTACGCTACACAAGGCTATAGAAAAAGAACATGGGTAGTGGGACGAATTGGATAGCTCTTTCAAAGAGCTAGCACGAGCATGATGGGCCAGTAGGCCTCCTTCTGTGCTACATGAATTGAGTCAGAGATTGTAATGTCAAGTGAGAAATGGCTGAGGTTTACTTCACTAAATAAAAGGAATTTTATGCCAATAACATCGTTGCAAAGTGAAATCTGTAGAGTTAATTATCTATGGTTTGAAACTACCTTCACCCCTTGTGAGTTCAGTTGAGTGACTGCCAGTCTTGCTACATGAAGGATCAGTCAGAATCTCAAACTCAGGTTTTGCAGCCAAATTAAACCTCAATTCTGGGGAATGTTTGTGCATCAGTTTCCTTTCAAAAATTCATTTCAGAAGCTCCAGCGAGAGGACAAAATATTCCCACGAGCCTTTCAACAAGGATTCCCCATCACCAAATTCATCAATTTCTTTTTTCTGCTGCAGGGTTGTTGCAAATACTTAGTTCATGGATTCTGTGCTCTACTGTGTAATCTTCGTTTTAGGAATTAAAGTTTTAACTGTAGAAAATGGGGTAAATGAAATCAAAGCACGTTTGGAACCTACTGCAACTAAAATGTTGGGGCCATGTTGACTTAACAGCTGGAAAGGTAAGATCATAGAACTGCAGGTGGGCTGACTTTGCTAAAGAACTGGAGACCTGATGTCTGCATTGCTAGTGAGAAGTGCAGTTCAGAAAGATGTTTCTGTTTTGTGAGATAGAGCGAAATTAGTTTAAAGCATTCAGTGAACTCTTTAAAGGTTGCAAAACCCATTTATTTCATCAGATCAAGTTAAAAAAACATTATAAATGAGGGACAGTTAATCTAAAGTTTGGTTTGTGAACAGCCCAAAGCAGACTACATTGTTATGGAGATGGGTGGAGTTTAGGGATGTTCTTCAGCTTCAATATACTTGCATGCTTTTGCTGATAGAGTTAGTTGTAGTTTGGACCCCACGCAGTTTGCAGCTCACTTAGATAAGGTAAGATAAAAAAAACAAATGACAGTTAGATAGACCTGCACTATAAACTGAATAAAAAACTAACTACATAATTAACCACGTGGAAGGTGGGTGAGGCTTACTTTCAGTTTAAATTTTGTGAGGTAACAGAAGCTGGAAGGTTGCTCCATTAAAATTAGTAGACAAACCTACAGTGGTCCTCACAGAATCTTGTGCCAAACAAAGTGAGAGTAGAATTATCTTGGAAATATTAAAAAGTAACACAATCAAGGGACTTGAGGTCACTACTGTCAAGAGAGGGTAAATTAATGTTTAACCTCTGAGAATAACTGGAATTGAGGAGAATTCTCCAGAAGACTGTGGAGAAGACTATGAGCAGTCTCTGCAGAAGTAAATTACTTTAAGATTGAATTGCTTTATAAGAGAAATCTTGAGGGAAGTAAGAAATAAATTTGATTGCATATCATTCAGTTTTAAATCACATTGTCAATACTGCTTGTTTTTTTTAAGTTGTTTATATGCAAAATAAAACTCGTTTCATTTTTAAAAAGTGAAACCTTGCGGTGTGTTTTGATTGGTCAAAATGAGATGTTCAGAATTTTTTTTAAATTTTAGCGGTCCCTAACTGAATGGTAACAGGGTGCAGTGAAGAAATGTGACCCTTCTTATTGTTTCTATGGCAATATTCCAGTTCAGAATGTTAGAATGTAACCAGTGACAACTCTGTATTAGATGTAATGTGACCAATGGGAACAAAATGTAAGGGTCAGCTGGCCCAGTAAACCATGGAACCAATTACAGAGTGATGTAATAGTCAGCTGACCAGCTGATTCACTATAAATAAGGAACTATGTAGAATTGTGGGGAGCTTGGAGAGGTCCAGGTCGAGGCTCCAAGTTTGGAGTAATGATGTTTCTTTATTAAACCCTATCTTTGATTTATAAGTTGGAATAAGTTTTGTTATATTTTCATTAGCTGCGTTTTGAAGAGTTCCTTCTGAAGAAACACAGAACATTAGAAATGGGAGAAGACCAGTGTGTTTCCCCAATCTGCTACTAAGTAAGATTGTGGCTGATCTAGCAACTCAACTCTGCTTTCTTAACCTATTCCCTTAAATATCCAGAAAGTTGTAGACGAGTTTAGCAATGCCATGGATACACTATCCTGCAAAGGTTGTCCTGGACGATATTACACTTCCAAATTGAATTATAATATTAACATGAACCAAATGCTAAAATATTTGTGCTTCATGGTACAATGGATATATATCTAAGCATTCTATGGTTCAATCACAAATACTACTACTGGATTTTACTGCTCAAATGTCATAACCATCTTTTCCAGACTTGGAAGCTAACTTCTGGACCTGCCACTGATGCCTCGAGAATGTAATGAATTATTATAGGTCGTTGTTTTGACTTACTGTGGTGAGAATGTGGAACTCGCTACCACAGGGAGTGGTTAAGGTAAGTAGCATGAGTGCATTTAAAATGAAGCTAGATAACCACAAGAGAGAGAGACAAAGGAATAGAAGGATGTGCTGCTAGGATGAGATGAAGAGGAATATGAGGAAGTTCCTTGAGGAGCATGAACATTAGCATAGGCTAGTTGGGCCAAATGGCCTGCTTCTATGCTGGACATCCTAAATAATGCTTACTGTTCTGAGGATTAGAGATCCTCACAAGTAAATAGATTTTTGACAAGTTAACCCTTGTGAACTGGCCTCTAATCCACCACCCTCTGTACTTGAGCACTGAAATTATTTTTTAAAACTCAGGTTTTCAATAAAAAAATGACTTCAAAGGTCTTCCAATGTTGCCAGCAAGTCACAAGATGAAGGTAGGGACAGGGAACGGAATCTGCTTGATCAGAGGAAATCAGACACTCGGGAGACACAATCATGGACAAGAACAATAAAGGGGAGGCACAAAGAGACTTTACAATAAATAGTTTCCAGACTAAAAGGTGACACCTGTCAATAGGTTCAATGGCTCCAAGGCCCAGCAAAATGGGATATCTACTCATTTACTAAATAATCCTTTGAACCTTATTGAAGGTTCTTGTATTAAATGCAATTACACATTTCCCCCTTAAGTAAGAACATTACAAATAGGTGGAGTGGACCATTCAGCCCCTCGAGCCTTTTCAATCATGTTTGATATTCTACATTGACTCTACCTCGCTACACTATCCCCATATTCCTTAATTCCACTAGCACCCAAGAAACGTAATCAACCTCCATTTTAAATATTCTCAGCAACTGAGCATCCAGAATTCACTGGGATAGAGAATTCCAAAAAAAATCACAATTACCTGAGCAAAGAAATTTCTCTTCATCTCAGTCTTAATCGATCAACCTCTTATCCTGTGTCTACGTGTTCTATCTTCCCCCTCCCTCCCCGCCCCCCCCCCCCACCCCGCACCACCCCCTCCCCGCCCGCCCCCTGTAGCCTGGGAAAACAAATTTGGATGTCAACACTGTTGAATCCCTTAAGAATATATTTCAGTTAGATTAACTCGCATTCTTCTAAACGCCAGGAAGTATAAATCCAGTTCAATCGCTCCTCATTGGACAATATCCAGACTCCCAGCAGCCGGTCCAGTGTATTTGTTGTATTTTTTAGATTGTACAATAACTGCTTGGGAGATGAGATTGATCCCAGGGCATTGTACTCAGCCATGTTAACTCCTGCCCTCTTCCCATTCTCAGTAACTGAAGATGAACATCAGACACGAGGAGAATGTGCAAATCCCGCACAGACAGTCAACCAAAGCCGGAGTGGAACCCAGGTCCCTGTGGCTGTGAGGCAGCAGTGCCAACCACTGTGCCACCCTTTGAAGATGAACATCAAGTGTATTATAAAATGAGCTGTGATTGGCTATCCTGTTTTGAACTAAGGCCCAAGCCAAATTTCACCTTCCTGCTTCATCCACTCCATGGGCATGAGAGCAAGGGAGAGGAAAGCTTTGCTGTGCTTTACAGAAAAATACATCGTGGGCTTTGTTGCTGTCACAGTGCGTGACCTTGGCAATGGAAAATGGAACACTTTTCATTTCAGTAACTCAGTGGTAACATCAATCACTCCCACATACAACAATTCCTAAACAGAGAGTGAAGCTCTCTCTGCACTCCATGCACTTCAGCAGAGCACCCCTGAGATCATTTCGATGTTGCTTTACCATTTCACAGCATGTGGCCACTTTGACTGAGGTAGCCTATTCTGGTGCCGGATTATTTTAAGAATTCATTTGAGAATTGACAAGGCCAGGACTTATTGTCCGATATCCCAAATTGTCTTGGGTACGCTACAGTCCATGTGGGGCAGGCCACCCACAGTGCTGCGAGGAAGGGAGTTCCAGGATCTTGACCCAGTGACTCTGAGGAAACAGTGATTTAGTTTCAAGTCTGAATGGTGTGTGGCTCAGAGGCGAACCTGCGGATGGTGGTGTCCCCATGCATCTGCTGCCCTTGTGATTCTAAGTGGGTTTAGAAGATGCTGTCAAAGGAGCTTTGGAGAGTTGCAGCATTGCAACGTGCTACTGGTACACACGGCTGCCACTGTGCGTCAGTGGTAGAGAGAGTGAAAGTCTAATGGATGGGCTGCCATTAAAGCAGACTGATTTGTCCTGGATAATTAAGGAGTTTTGTACTAGGTGTTCCAGGAACAATGATTAAGACTGTTCAAACTCATCTCATTCTACATATCCACAGTCAGCAATTGCAAATTGTCATTTAAGTTGTCATAATAGTAAAGCAAAACTGAGACACTGAACACACTGAGTTGGAAAATACGTCATTGTCTCATCCAATGCCCCAGTCTCTTCCCTATTTTACATAGACTGTGCAGGCTTTTCAGCCCAACTGGCCCATGCTGGTGTTTATGCTCCAGAAGAACTTCCCCTCTTCATTCCACTCCACTCCCACATTCTTCTATTTTCCCACTTCCACCTGCCTGGCTTCTCCTGAATTTCAGCTCGATAACCCCCTCTGGCAGCGAGCTGCAGTTCTGTAGAAGGGTCATATGGATTTGAAGCATTAAGAACATAAGAACATAAGAAATAGGAGCAGGAGTAGGCCATCTAGCCCCTCGAGCCTGCCCCGCCATTCAATAAGATCATGGCTGATCTGACGTGGATCAGTACCACTTACCCGCCTGATCCCCATAACCCTTAATTCCCTTACCGATCAGGAATCCATCCATCCGCGCTTTAAACATATTCAGCGAGGTAGCCTCCACCACCTCAGTGGGCAGAGAATTCCAGAGATTCACCACCCTCTGGGAGAAGAAGTTCCTCCTCAACTCTGTCTTAAACCGACCCCCCTTTATTTTGAGGCTGTGTCCTCTAGTTTTATCTTCCTTACTAAGTGGAAAGAATCTCTCCGCCTCCACCCTATCCAGCCCCCTCATTATCTTATAAGTCTCCATAAGATCCCCCCTCATCCTTCTAAACTCCAACGAGTACAAACCCAATCTCCTCAGCCTCTCCTCATAATCCAAACCCCTCATCTCCGGTATCAACCTGGTGAACCTTCTCTGCACTCCCTCCAATGCCAATATATCCTTCCTCATATAAGGGGACCAATACTGCACACAGTATTCCAGCTGCGGCCTCACCAATGCCCTGTACAGGTGCATCAAGACATCCCTGCTTTTATATTCTATCCCCCTCGCAATATAGGCCAACATCCCATTTGCCTTCTTGATCACCTGTTGTACCTGCAGACTGGGCTTTTGCGTCTCATGCACAAGGACCCCCAGGTCCCTTTGCACGGTAGCATGTTTTAATTTGTTTCCATTGAGATAGTAATCCCATTTGTTATTATTTCCTCCAAAGTGTATAACCTCGCATTTCTCAACGTTATACTCCATTTGCCATATCCTCGCCCACTCACTCAGCCTGTCCAAATCTCTCTGCAGATCTTCTCCGTCCTCCACACGATTCACTTTTCCACGTATCTTTGTGTCGTTCCTCTCTCTCCCTCTCTCCACAGACTGGCTGAGTTTATCCAGCATTTTCTGTTTTTATTCCATATTACCCCGCCCACTTTCTGGATAAAGAAATTTCTCCATAGAGTCATCGAGTAATAGAGGTTTACAGCATGGAAACAGGCCCTTCGGCCCAACCTGTCCATGCCGCCCTTTTTTTAAACCTCAAAGGTGGTCCCAATTGCCCGCATTTGGCCCATATCCCTCTATACCCATCTTACCCATGTAACTGCCTAAACGCTTTTTAAAAGACAAAATTGTACCCGCCTCTCCTACTGCCTCTGGCAGCTTGTTGCAGACACTCACCACCCTCTGTGTGAAAAAATTGCCCCTCTGGACCCTTTTGTATCTCTCCCCTCTCACCTTAAACCTATACCCCCTAGTTTTAGACTCCCCTACCTTTGGGAAAGGATATTGACTATCTAGCTGATCTATGCCCCTCATTATTTTATAGACCTCTGTAAGATCACCCCTCAGCCTTCTATGCTCCAGAGAAAAACGTCCCAGTCTATCCAGCCTTTCCTTATAACTCAAACCATCAAATCCTGGTAACATCCTAGTAAATCTCTTCTGCACTCTTTCTAGTTAATAATATCCTTTCTATAATAAGGTGACCAGAACTGCACACAGTATTCCAAGTGAGGCCTTACCAATGTCTTGTACAACTTCAACAAGATGCCCCAACTCCTGTATTCAATGTTCTGACCGATGAAACCAAGCATGCCGAATGCCTTCTTCACCACTCTGTCCACCTGTGACTCCACTTTCAAGGGGCTATGAACATGTACCCATAGATCTGTTTGTTAGAACCATAGAACCATAGAAAATTACAGCTCAGAAACAGGCCTTTTGGCCCTTCTTGTCTGTGCCGAACCATTTTATGCCAAGTCCCATTGACCTGCACTTGGACCATATCCCTTCACACCCCTCTCATCCATGAACCCGTCCAAGTTTTTCTTAAATGTTAAAAGTGACCCCGCATTTACCACTTTATCTGGCAGCTCATTCCACACTCCCACCACTCTCTGCGTGAAGAAGCCCCCCCTAATATTCCCTTTAAACTTTTCTCCTTTCACCCTTAACCCATGCCCTCTGGTTTTTTTCTCCCCTAGCCTCAGCGGAAAAAGCCTGCTTGCATTCACTCTATCTATACCCATCAAAATCTTATACACCTTATTCTGTAACTCTCCCCAACCATCAACTGAGTAAGTCCTGCCCTGGTTCAATCTACCAAAATGCATCACCTCGCATTTATCTAAATTAAACTCCATCTGCCATTCGTCAGCCCACTGGCCCAATTGATCAAAATCCTGAGATAACCTTCTCTGTTGGATTTCTTATTAACTGTGGCTTTCAGTGTTGGCCAGCCTATGGGTAGAAATGCTGGGCATGATCTTACCGACCGTTCATGCCTCGTGCCCGCTGCAGCGAGGTCGGAGAATTTGGTGTCCAGCCAAACTCCGTTCATTGCAGGACTGGTTCTAGCTGTGTAGCAGTGCCCGGGACTGCTGTGGAGCTGGGCTGTGGGTGTCCCTGTTCCCAACAAGTTCCATACAAATGGTAACTGACATGAAATTAATCTTAGATTTTACTGCCTGCCTCTGAGCAGCTTAAGAGCCCAAAAACCTGAACAAGACATTTCTGGCTGCATTCAGTCCTAGTAAGTGTCAGGAAAACATTCTGGAACAAGTGTCTGCCCCAACACTGGCCTCCTGTAGTAGCACAGAATGTCTAAATCCAACCTGGCCTGTTATGGTGTGAGGTAGCTGTGAACACAAGAAGCAGAACCTGTAAATTGGTTCTTTTTGTCCCCGTCAGTACCTGAAATACAACAACAGGCCCAATTTCTCCCTTGGCGTTTGGTTGCAAGCTCTTCAATGCAAGTATCTACAGAATTTAGAAATCAAGAACTCCAACAGAAGCTCTAGGAAAAATAATTAAATGAAAGGGCTCCAAAATTTAGCAACAATATCACCATCTGTGCAGATTAAACCTAACCCATCCCACGTTTAAATTAATTTGCTTTGAATATCAGAAATAAGAGCAGGAACAGACCATTCAGCCCCTTGAGTCTTCACCACTATTCAATAAGATCATAGCTGACCTTCTGTGTCAACACCAATCTCCTACCCTATCCCAATATCCCTTAGAATCATAGAGTCCACGGCACAGAGACAGACCCTCCGGCCTAAACTGGTCCATGCCGACCAAAATGCCCATCTAAGCTCATTTGCCTGCATTTGGCCCATATCGCTCTAAACCTTTCTTATCCATGATGTGGAGTTGCCTGATGAAGGGGCAGCGCTCCGAAAGATTGTGCTACCAAATAAACCTGTTGGACTTTAACCTGGTGTTGTGGGACTACTTACTGTGCCTTTCCTATCCATGTATCTGTCCAAAATAGAATCATAGAATCCACGTCTTAGTGTCCAAAATTCTTTAAATCACGGTTGTCAATATACTCAACAACTGAGTATTCTCAGCCCACTCCCCAATCCCCAGTCCCCTCACCCTGACTCTATTTCCAGACTCCTAACTCCCATTCACCCTCCCTGTCTGACCCCATTAACTGCTCTCTGACGCGTCCCCTTTCTTCTACCTCTGGCCTCCATTCCCAACCCCCACTCCCATCCATTACCCAGCTCCCCCCTGAATCCCAATCTCCTCCACATTCCCATTCTCCAGCCTTCCACTTCCTGACCACCGCACCAACCACCCCTCCTCCCCACCTCTCTGCCTGCCACTGCCCGCTACTGCCCGCATCCTAGCTCAGAAGAGGCTCATTAACTCTCACTGGCCGCTTTGTGCCAGTTCTTGCCTATGGAACGGGTACAATGGAGACCAGTTTAAGCTCAGAGCTTAGTTGAGGAGCAGATGAAAGAGGGAATGGCCCATATTACCAGGAACATCACCCTAATCTTCCACCAACTCCCCTCACTCATCCTGTCCAGGGTGCTTTGATGCCAGTTTTGCAAAGGAAATTCAAGGTTGCAAATTTCAGTAACACAGAGATATTTCTGTGTAACTCTAACCAGGTGATGGGAAGCACAATATTCACCGGTCGCATTTCTTCCTTTCTGTTGGAACAATTATTGGAATAATTGGGGTTAAATATTCCTTGAACAGATTGTGAAAAGAATGTTTAAATTGCAAAATTGTACTGAATTAAGGTGAAATTTGGACCTTGTTCCTTGAAGTAGAGAGGTGTTCGATTTATGGGACTATAGATGTTTGTTGAAAACTAATTGCGCACAAGTTTACGACAGTTTCTTTGAACAGCCACAGTCAAACAGTCGCTTCATGGGACAGACCTTGAATATTAGAGGGATATGGGCCATGTAGAGGCAAGAAAATATTAGATTAGAGAGGCATTTGTGTCAGTACAGACTTGATGGGCCGAAGGTGCTGTACTGTTCTTTGTTTTTTGTTCTTTGTTCTATGTTATTGAAAAAAGAGACATGCTGCTCAAGATTTTCATCATGGACTCATCAGGACAAGCACAAGAATGCCAAATTTCAAACAATTGCAACAATTTATACTATAGGAAAAAAGTGTGTTGGCTTTGATTGGAAGAGACATTGCCATGGAGAAAGCAACATAGAACTATGGGTTATAGCATTTGTTTGAAATTTGGCATTCTTGCATTTGACCTGATGAGTGTAAGAAGAAAGCTTTAGCAACATGTCGCACGTTTCAGCACAGTGGCACAGTGGTTAGCACTGCTGCCTCACAGCACCAGGGGCCCAAGTTCAATTCTGGCTTTGGGTGACTGTCTGTGTGGAGTTTGCACGTTCTCCCCTTGTCGTAGGAACTAGTCGCAAGAGGAGGCCATTCGGCCCTTCGAGCTTGTTTCACCATTCATTATGATCATGGCGGATCATCAAATTCAATATCCTGAGCTCGCCTTCCCTCCCTATCCCTTGATCCCTTTAGCCCCAAGAGCTATACCTAATTCCTTCATGAAATTACAAAATGTTTTGCGTCTGCATGGGGTTCCTCTGGGTGCTCCGGCTTCCTACTACAGTCCAAAGATGTGCAGGTTAGGTGGATTAACCATGATAAATGCGCGGGGTTATGGGGATAGTGCCTGGGGGTGGGGGGCCTGGTTAAGATGCTCTTTTGGAGAGTCAGTGCAGACTCGATGGTCCAAATGGCCCCATTCTGCACTGTAGGAATTCTATGGTTCTATAGAAATGCCAGGAAGAGACAAATGGGAAGAGTCACAGATGCTTCGATTTCCTCTGAGCAGGTGTTTTAAGCACTTTAACAAGAATTGGAACCCAATGTCAATCCATTCATTCTAATTTACTTATCCATCGCACTAAAATATTTACAGCTTGTGCAGAACAAGTGAACTTTTTTTTAAAAAGCACACAGTCCAATCCAATCGATTCCAATCCCAAAGAAAGGTTTTATAACTGACTGGATGAGAGGAATGTGATTGATGATTTGATGGGACAGGAGAGAACAATACACTTCAATCTTCATCACCTGAGTGTACAATATCACTCAAATAGCAGCATTCAAATTCATCAAAGTGAAATCAGGGGTGAAGTCAGGAGGGCGAGTTCTGTAATAAATATCTTATCGCCATTCACGCCGAGGTGGGGGTGGATTTTCCCATCCCGCTGCAGTGAATGGAGATTTGGCTGGGTGCCGAATTCTCCGACCTCGCTGCAGCGGGAGTGTGGCGTGAACGGCCAGTACGATCACACCCGTGATGTTCCCCACCTGAATTTCCTCTCTACACTACAGCCAGGCAATGCTTCACACTCCGGTACTAAAAATGTGTCCCGTAATGCTTAACAATCACTGCTGGCGCTCTCAAAACTCCCCATTGCTTTGAAAGAACAGTAAAGGAAGGTTCAGGCTCAGTGAAACATTCTAATCATTGCTTCCCAGCCTGGATTCCAATAAAATCTCCCTTTTAAAAATTTAACCAGATTAGCATTTTAACATGAAGTAACATTCCCAATGGTTGGTGGGAGATGGGCAACCATTGAAAAGGCAGCCCCCAGCCACCTCTAGTCAAACAACGTTGAACCCAAACATTACACAGTTCCTTCTAGAAAGATCCTTACACAATTCTGAAGGTTTTAAACATGTTCAAAAGTTCAATATTCATATATATTTCAAATTAACACTAACAGGCTCGATTAAAACAATCAAAGAAAATGTGTCAGGTTATACAATGTACCTATATATGAATTCTATTTTCACATTTATCAATCTTTTCCTCGATTGTAATTGGTAAAACTGCCTGTGGTTTTAGGGTAATTTTAAACCCTGTTCTTATTACTTATTACTAACATCTACAGTAAGTCTACTTTGTCAATAAAAGTTCTCACATTTTCCAACATATATTGAGAAGAGAAGTTCTACGTGGCTGAGTCCAACCCACTCCTAAGCTGCTACATGTGCTGCACCTACAGACTTTAGTAATGACGGAGCAGTATCGAAATACTGAAAAGTGCCAAAATTTAGAGATGTGCTTTGTTTTTTAAGTTCCTACAGGGCTAACATTAACCCAAGCATGCAGATAGCTACCTCTTCATCAAATTAATCTAACTGTTAAATACTTAAATCTATTGTAAAAGCAACCTGCCCACCTTTGCATTCTTCTTCTTAAACTCTTTTTATCATAACCATAGGATAAGTCACAATCACACCTCCTGGCACCTTTAAAGAAGATAGAATTGCCATTTTCCTCCTTTAGGTTGCTGTATGATAACTTTAAGCAAGAAAATTGGGTTAACTAGAGTAATATGAGTTCTTTTAATTAATTATATTAACAATAGGTATCGTAACTTTGCGACTAGGCTGGTGTGAAACAGAACAGTTTTGTGAATTGATAAACAGTCAGGGCAGGTTGGAAGGGAATGGTCTACAGTCATTTTCTCCCTATTTTTATTGCTTTGAAGGGATTAATTCCTTTAACTGCCATTGACAAATTCTTCTGTGTCATACATTAGCCAAAATTGATTTGGATTTCTTACTTTAACATGGGTAATTATTTCAATTAGTAAATTTCAAAATTGATGCAAAAAAAGTGGTTCTTTGACAAATTTATAGCTGGATTTAGTTTAATTAAATGGCTATTAAAAAAAACTGAACGGGCATCTCCGCGGAATAGTCAGAAATTTAAATGCAAATGGCTGAAGATTAAGATTGGATTGATTTTTGCTGATAGATTCAAAGGAAGATTTAATTTGGGATATGAACAAAGGTTTTAACGAGAATTCTTCATTGCTTCAATTAGACCGAAGATCTCTCCCTTCCAACGTCCGCTTGCCAGCCTTGCCCATCTTTTCCTTTGACTGCAGCAAGGACAAGGCTGGCACAGTTCCGAACACATTCACTCCATGCTAAATCCCACAGCCTTAATCTAAAATACTACCCTTGCATGCTGCAACCTACAACTATTGCATCCTCTCTTAATACACAGAGAATGTCTAAAGGTTTCAAATTATTCTTAATTAAAGAGAATTACAGGTTTTTTTTAAAATATTCAGTCAGCACCCTTGTGCTGCTGCACTAGCTCCATATTCCACAAACTTTTCTTACCCTCTCTTGCATGCTCTCTTCAAGTAAATTTGTATCCTTAATTCACGTCCGTTAAACTGACCCTCACTCTTGATCAACATTCAAGGTTGACACGTTTCCCATCTTGCAAGACAAATTATTGCCAAAAAATGTTCTGCTATTTTTTAAACCAGTGCGTTAAGTGGCGAAATAGATTAAAGTAGCACTGAGAACTACACTTTATTTATTTATCTATCAGTGTAAAATCTAATGATAGCAAATTGTCACGGAGTATATGTCGGAAGCATGTGATGACATAACTTAAGTGCAATGCCAAGACAATGGAATGTCAGTGATGAACTATCCATGGAAATTGCTTTTCCACCTCTCAGGAGTGGCGGATTTTCTCTGGAACTAAAGGACTAAGATGTGCTGTTTGTCCTACCAACACCTCCATTGTGCATTGGTGTATGGAACTCACAATTAGGATCTACTTTTTTCAAGACAACTTTGCATCTTTGGTGCAAGTGGTCAAAGCACACTGGCTTGCGTTCTCAGCAGACGGGCCCTTCAAACGGTTGTGGTTTTTAGCAGACGTTTCAAAATGTGCTGGCTCACAGAATGATAATCTAAGAAACCACCAAAAGAATCGTAAACCGCACTTGGCACATTGACTAGATGGTGAGGTAATAGAAGTCTATAAAAAACTGAGCATGGGTTTTAGACAACTGCCGCGTGAAACAATGCAAATATGACCGGCCCACACTGGGATGGTACCACACACAGGGGTGGGAATTACCTCCTCCCCTCTTTGACGTCATTGCCAGTCACTCCATTATTCTTTCGCCGAAAGAGACTCCAGGGGGAACGACCGAGTCAAACATGCATCGCGTGGAAGGACACCCCCCTCCCTTCAAGGGGTCCCCACAGCCTGTGCGTTCAGCCTTAAATAAATACTGAGAGGTTCCACTGTTGTTAGGATCGGTCACAGCAGGGTCCAACGGTGCTCTCCAGGGAGAGCTGGGAGGCGTTGCGTAGGAGCGGGGCCAAGGGCGGATCCACCATGGAGCAGGTGGGAAAGAGCTTGTACCATCCAACCGCTGTGCTCGAGAGATCCAGCTCCTCCAACAGTACCTGGGCCACACCCATGAAGTACTTCCGATCCATCCGGCCGTAATTACCCCACACAATCACCTTGCAGGATAGAGAGAGAGAGAAAATAAATCTGCTGAAATCCACCAAAGATCCTTAGACACCACCTTCCAAACCCACAACCACTTCCATCCAGAAGGACAAGGGCAGCAGGTACCTGGGAACACCACCACCTGCAAGTTCCCCTCCAAGCCACTCACCATCCTGACTTGGAAATATATCGCTGTTCCTTCGCAGTCGCTGGGTCAAAATCCTGGAATTCCCTCCTTAACGGCATTGTGGGTCAACCCACAGCACGTGGACTGCAGCGATTCAAGAAGGCAGCTCACCACCACCTTCTCAAGGGGCAACTAGGGATGGGCAATAAATGCTGGCCCAGCCAGCGACACCCATGTCCCACAAATGAATTAAAAATAAATCACACTGACAGATTTTATTCACACCATCATTGTAAAAATACTTTCTTATTTTAAAATATGCCGAGGTGGTAGAAATCGCTGGTGGTTATACATAGAACATAGAACATCACAGCGCAGAACAGGCCCTTCGGCCCACGATGTTGCACCGACCAGTTAAAAAAAAAAACTGTGACCCTCCAACCTAAACCAATTTCTTTTCGTCCATGAACCTATCTACGGATCTCTTAAACGCCCCCAAACTAGGCGCATTTACAACTGATGCTGGCAGGGCATTCCAATCCCTCACCACCCTCTGGGTAAAGAACCTACCCCTGACATCGGTTCTATAACTACCCCCCCTCAATTTAAAGCCATGCCCCCTCGTGCTGGATTTCTCCATCAGAGGAAAAAGGCTATCACTATCCACCCTATCTAAACCTCTAATCATCTTATATGTTTCAATAAGATCCCCTCTTAGCCGCCGCCTTTCCAGCGAAAACAATCCCAAATCCCTCAGCCTCTCCTCATAGGATCTCCCCTCCATACCAGGCAACATCCTGGTAAACCTCCTCTGCACCCTCTCCAAAGCCTCCACATCCTTCCTGTAATGTGGGGACCAGAACTGCACACAGTACTCCAAGTGCGGCCGCACCAGAGTTGTGTACAGTTGCAACATAACGCTACGACTCCTAAATTCAATCCCCCTACCAATAAACGCCAAGACACCATATGCCTTCTTAACAACCTTATCTACTTGATTCCCAACTTTCAGGGATCTATGCACACATACACCTAGATCCCTCTGCTCCTCCACACTATTCAAAGTCCTCCCGTTAGCCCTATACTCAACACATCTGTTATTCCTACCAAAGTGAATTACCTCACACTTCTCCGCATTAAACTCCATCCGCCACCTCTCGGCCCAACTTTGCAACCTGTCTAAGTCTTCCTGCAAACTACGACACCCTTCCTCACTGTCTACCACACCACCGACTTTGGTGTCATCAGCAAATTTGCTAATCCACCCAACTATACCCTCATCCAGATCATTAATAAATATTACAAACAGCAGTGGCCCCAAAACAGATCCCTGAGGTACACCACTTGTAACCGCACTCCATGATGAATATTTACTATCAACCACCACCCTCTGTTTCCTATCCGCTAGCCAATTCCTGATCCAATTTCCTAGATCACCCCCAATCCCATACATCTGCATTTTCTGCAGAAGCCTACCATGGTGAACCTTATCAAACGCCTTACTAAAATCCATATATACCACGTCCACTGCCTTGCCCCCATCCACCTCCTTGGTCATTTTCTCAAAAAACTCAATAAGGTTAGTAAGGCACGACCTACCTGCCACAAAACCATGCTGACTATCACCTATCAATTCATTACTCTCCAAATAACTATAAATCCTATCCCTTATAATTTTTTCCAACATCTTGCCGACAACAGAAGTGAGACTCACCGGTCTATAATTCCCGGGGAAGTCTCTGTTCCCCTTCTTAAACAATGGGACAACATTCGCTAACCTCCAATCTTCTGGTACTATACCAGAGGCCAACGACGACCTGAAGATCAGAGCCAGAGGCTCTGCAATCACTTCTCTTGCCTCCCAGAGAATCCTTGGATAAATCCCATCCGGACCAGGGGATTTATCTATTTTCAGACCCTCCAGAATATCCTGCACATCCTCCTTATCAACTGTAATACTGTCTATTCTACTCCCCTGCAACCCAGTGTCCTCCTCAGCTATATTCATGTCCCCTTGCGTGAACACCGAAGAGAAATATTGGTTCAATGCTTCACCAATCTCCTCCGGTTCCACACATAACTTCCCTCTGCCATCTATAACTGGCCCTAAACTTGCCCTAACCAACCTTCTGTTCTTGACATACCTATAGAACGCCTTAGGATTCTCTTTAACCCTATCCGCCAAAGTCTTCTCATGTCCCCTTTTAGCCCTTCTAAGCTCGCTCTTCAACTCCCTCTTAGCCAATCTAAAGCTTTCTAGTGCACTACCCGAGTGCTCACGTCTCATCCGAACATAAGCCTCCTTTTTCTTTTTAACCAACAAAGAAACTTTTTTGGTGCACCACGGTTCCCTAGCCCTACCAATTCCTCCTTGCCTGACAGGGACATACCTATCACAGACTCGCAGTAGCTGCTCCTTGAAAAAACTCCACATGTCGGACGTTCCCAGTCCCTGTAATCTCCTAGTCCAACCTATGTTTCCTAATTCTCTCCTAATAGCCTCATAATTACCCTTCCCCCAGCTAAAACCACTGGCCCGAGGTTCATGCCTATCCCTTTCCATCACTAAGGTGAACGTAACCGAATTGTGGTCACTATCACCAAAATGCACACCAACTTCCAAGTCTAGCACCTGGTCTGGCTCATTTCCCAGCACCAGATCCAATATAGCCTCACCTCTAGTTGGCCTGTCTACATACTGAGTCAAAAAACCTTCCTGCACGCTTTGAACAAAAACTGACCCCTCTAACGAGCTAGAGCTATAACAATTCCAGTCAATATTAGTCAAGTTAAAATCCCCCATAACAATTGCCCTATTACTTTCACTCCTAAGCAGGATTGACTCCGCAATCCTTTCCTCAACCTCTCTAGAACTTTTAGGAGGTCTATAAAAGACTCCCAACAGGGTGACCTCTCCTCTCCTATTTCTAATCTCCGCCCATACTACCTCAACAGATAAGTCCTCATCAAACCTCCTCTCTGACACTGTGATACAATCTCTGACCAATAATGCTACCCCTCCCCCTCTTCTACCTCCTTCCCTACTTCGACTAAAACATTTGAACCCCGGGACCTGCAGCATCCATTCCTGCCCCTGCTCTATCCATGTCTCTGAAATAGCCACAACATCGAAGTCCCAGGTACTGATCCACGCTGCAAGTTCACCCACTTTATTGCGAATACTCCTGGCATTGAAGTATACACATTTCAAACCCTGCTCCACCCCACCTCTGCAATGCCGTGCATTGCAGTCCCCATCCATGCATCCCTCACTTTCAGCCCCACTACTCAGGATCCCTCCCCCCCCCCGAATCAGTTTAAACCTCCCTGCATGGCCTTAGCAAATTTACCCCCCAGGATATTGGTCCCCTTCTGATTAAGGTGTAGACCATCCTTCTCATAGAGGTCACACCTTCCCCAGTACGAGCCCCAATTGCTTAAGTACCTGAACCCCTCCCTCCTGCACCATCCCCTCAGCCATGAATTCAAACCTTCCCTCTCCCTATTCCTCTCTAAACTATCCCGTGGTACAGGCAAGAGTCCAGAGATAACCACTCTGTCAGTCTTGGCCTTTAGTTTCCACCCCAACTCCATAAATCCCTGCCTAATATCCCCTTCCCCTATCCTCCCTATGTCGTGTGTCCCCACATGTACAATAACTTGTGGTTTATCTCCCTCCCCCCTAAGAGTCCTGAATACCCTGTCAGACACATCCCGGACCCCAGCCCCTGGTAGGCAACACACCAACCCTGAGTCCCTACCTTTAGTTCCGACCCTCCTATCTGTCCCCTTAATTGTGGAGTCCCCAATCACAAGGCCCAGTCTTTTACAGCCCCTAACCACCTGAGCTTTCTCACTCGGCTCACCCCCAGAGATCTGCTCTCTATGCTCAGTTGATTCCTCCTCAACTGTAGCCTCCAGCACCGAAAACCTATTATGGAGGGGAACCGCCCCAGGGGATTGTCTTCCCGATTGCTTCTTACCCCTCCTCCTGGCATTGACCCAAGCCTCATTTCTAGGAGTTACTATTTCTCTATAACTCCTATCAACTTCCACCTCCGCCTCCCGAATTATGCGGAGTTCCTCTAACTCCCCCTCCATCTCCTTTACACGCTCCTCCAGAAGCTGCAATCTAATGCACTTCTTACAACTAAAATCTCCTGAAACACTACTGGATTTCCTCACCACATACATCCCACAGGAGATGCAGCATACTGCCTGAACTGCCATATCCTGCAGGAAAGGACTAAAAGCTAATCGAACCAGAGGCCCCAGTGCCATATTAACCCTGCTTCTTTCTGGCTCCGACTGCCCATTCCCCATTCCCTGCCCTGTTTTTCTCCTTCAAGCGTTTAATCCAATCCCCTCTAGAAAGCTGCAATTGCATCTGTATCCACAGAAACCAAGTAAATAAAACAACGTATCAGCAAGACAGCAGACCCCCTGAAAAATAAGGATCTTTCTACAAATCACTGTTGGAATATCAAAAACACAGTGGCCGATTTGTGCACAGAAAGATCCCACAATTGATAATAATGAAGTAATGTGTTTGAGTGATATTATTGAGGGAGAGGCATGGGGCAGTGCCGGAGTGCCTCGGTTTAACATTTTATCCAAGGTGGTGTCTCTGGCAGTGCTGCACTCCACCGGCACTGGAGGGGTGGGGCATTGTCTCTAATGAGGTTCTACAGTTATCAATTGTTACTCAGGAACCAACTGGAGCAGAGAACAAAGAGGGCTGGACTTGTCATATTCAGCAGGCAGAGTGTGTTCCGAACACCCTGTACCTACTGTTTATGAATGGATCCCAATCATAAGGTTTGAATATTTAATTGTAAAAGCAATCAGTTACTATCGATGGAGGCATATAAGTCGACCACTGAAGCCTCGAAAAATCCTTTGAACAGGGGTCGACTTATACAATAAGCATAAAACTGAACCACCAACACGGGTGTAAGTCAGTCACCATCGCTGTCATTCACCTTGCGAGGCAGGTCCACTTAAACACCTCAATCTACAGTAGCTGCCATTGCAATTCAGAATCATGAAGATCGAGATCAAATGTCATTTATTTAGTGCCTTTAACATAGTAAGATTTAACAACAGAACTACACACACACACACACACACACACACACACACACTCACACACACACACACACACACACACACACTCACTCACACACACACACACTCGCACACACACACACTCACACACTCTTGCACACACACACACACTCACACGCACACATACACACACACACACACACACTCACACAAACACACACTCAGACACACTCACACACACACACACACAATCACACACACATACACTCACACACGTACAAACACACACACTCACACACACTCACTCACACACTCACACACGCACTCACACATACACACACACATACACTCACACACACACACACTTGCACACACACACACTCACACGCACACACACACACACATACACTCACACACACACACACACTCATACACTCACACACACACACTCACACACACACTCAGACACACACACACTCACACACACATATACACACACACACACACAGAATCACACAAACATACACTCACACGCACACACGTACACACACACACACACTTGCACACACGCACACTCACACACACATTCATACACACACACTCACACATACTGACACACACACACACACACACACACTCACACGCACACACACACTCACACGCACACACACTCACACACACACTCGCATGCACACACACACACACAACACACACACACTCACAGTCACACACATAGACTCACACACACAAACACACACACAAGCACACACACTCACACACACACTCTCACTCACACACACACTCTCACTCACACACTCACTCACACACACACTCACACACACACACTCATTCACACACTCACACACTCACGCACACACACACACAAACACACACACACTCACACATACACGCACGCACACACACTCGCATGCACACACACAAACACACACTCGCACACACACACAAACACACTCACACGCACACTGACACACAACACACACACACACACTCACACTCACTCACACACACAAACACACACTCACACACACTCACACACACACACTCTCACATACACACTCACACACTCATACACTTACACACATACACACACTCACTCACACACACTCACTCACACACACTCTCTCTCACACTCACGCACACACACTCACTCACACACACACTCTCTCACACACACACTCACTTGCACACACACTCACACACACACACTCTCACTCACACACACACACTCACACACACTCAGACACACACTCTCACTCACACACACACACACACACTCACACACACACACTCTCACACACACACACACACACTCACTCTCATTCACACACTCACTCACACACACACTCACACACACACACACACACTCACACACACACACACATGCACACACACACTCACACACAAACACACACACACTCACACACACACTCGCATGAACACACACACAAACACACACTCGCACACACACAAACACACTCACACACACACTGACACACAACACACACTCACACACACACACTCACACACACAAACACACACACTCACACACACTCACACACACACTCTCACATTCACACTCACACACACACTCATACACTTACACACACACACATACACACACTCACTCGCACACACTCACTCACTCACACACACTCACTCTCACACTCACGCACACACACTCGCACACAAACACACACTCACTCACACACTCACACACACTCACACACACACTCTCTCTCACACACACACTCACTCGCACACACACTCACTCTCACTCACACACACACACACTCACACACACTCTCACTCACACACACACTCACTCACTCACACACACTCTCACTCACACACTCTCACACACACACTCACACACTCTCACACACTCACACACACACACTCACACTCTCACAACCTCACACACACACACTCTCACACACTCACTCACTCACACACACTCTCACTCACACACTCTCACACACACACACACACACTCACACACACTCACTCACACACACACACACTCTCACTCACACTCACACACACACACACACACTCACACACACACTCTCACACACACTCACACTCATTCACACACTCACTCACTCACACACACTCTCACACACACACACTTATTCACACACACTCACACACACACTCACTCACACACACAGACCCACACAAATACACTCACCCACACTCAGACATAGATTCACACACATTCACACTAGCGTTATCACACTAACGTACTGATTAATGTCTGCTACTCTGTGAAGTTAGTACCCAGTCGATCTGGACACTGACTATTGTTTGTCCAGTCCAGTGAGGTGTGGTTGCTAAGATATTGAGCCAAGCTCACTCCATCCCTCGATTTAAACATTGTCACCTGCTCTGTACTGACCTGCAGGATCTTTCCCTGCGGATTCTCGGTGAAGATTAGGATTTGCTGGTACAGCGGATCCAGGGATTTCCGAGCCATCTTTGTTTTCTTCTTTGCGACACAAGTTCCGTTCTCCAACAGATAGAGTTTAATATAAGCAGCTGAAAGGGGGAAAGGACACAGATTACAGACCCCAAGCTGAGAGTTTACTCCATCTTGTAAATAACTCTCTCCTCGCTGTTAACAAAGTGATCAGAGCTGCCGAGGCCCACCAGAGAAAGGGATGAACTATCTGCTGTCCTGCAGGGCTGAGAAGTTCAGTCTGAACAAGGCCAGGAAGCCACACAGAGACTCAGACATCTCCCTGATTCCACTGAGACATCCAAAGATGTGCGGGTTCGGTTAATGGCTGTGCTAAATTGCCCCTTAGTGTCCTGGGATGCGTAGGTTGGAGGGATTAGCGGGTAGGATATGGGGATAGGGCCTGGGTGGGATCGTGGTCGGTGCAGACTCGATGGGCCGAATGGCCTCTTTCTGCACTGTAGGGTTTCTATGATTTCTATGAGACTTTGACAGGTCTACAGCGGGAAATTCCAGAGACGCCCTGAATAATCCCATCCTGGCAGAACCAATTCGGTGAGGGAGGGGGGAGCAGAACATTGAGGAGGGAATAGATGGTCGAGGGACAGGTGGATGGTCGGGGTGGGGAGGTGGATGATTGAGGGGTGGAGTGGGTGGTCTGGGGTGGGGGAGTGGGCAGTCGGGGAGGAATGGATGGTTGGGGGGGGTGAGTGGTCGAGAGGGGAGTGGGTGGTTGAGGAGGGGAGTGCATGATTGGGGGGAGTGGATAGTCGAGGGGAGAGTAGATGATTGGGGGGTTGAGTGGTTGAGGGGCGAGTGAATATTTGAGGGGGGGAGTAGCTGGTCTGGGTGGAGTAGATGATTGGGGGGGGGATGGATAGTCGAGGGTGGGGAGTGGGTGATCCAGGTCTGAGCTGTTTCCTGAGGGGATGGTCGAGGGGATATGGGCAGCGATGCGTTACCTGGTGGAGACTTGGTGCCTGGTTTCGGGGTAAGTCCACGAGCTTGAATCACCTCCACCTCAAGCTGGCCGTTCCTCTCCAAAATTCCAATTTCCACATCACCTATCAAACAAATTGGAGAAAACAATCTCCTGAGTGTTTGTTATTAGGCCCCTGTTAACCCGACACATCTCAACCTGACAGGGAAAAAAAGACTGAATGGAAGGAGTGGAGAGAAAAACTTTCATTTGTTCAAAACCAATGAATTGAAGAAGTCGGAATCCTGGAAGAGAAATAATAAGTGTTGGATATCTATATTACATATAGTATATGTGTGTATTTATGTATATCATTATATATATATAAATAATATTATAAAAAGTGTGCTTTTTCATGTTTCAGGAGAATGTTTTAAAATTTAGCCTTTTTCTACAGGCAGTCAGTATGTCTGGTGGGAATATAGCTCAGATGCTGGGACGACAGGATAATTACTTATTTCAACCTTGCGCATAGTAATGTTCATAGTATTATAGAATCAGACAATCCCTACAGTACAGAAGAGGCCATTCGGCCCAGCACGTCTGCACCAACTCTCTGACAGAGTATATTACCCAGGCACTCTCCACTTCCCCTGCAACCCCACACAAATTTTCCATGGCCAGTCCACCTAACCTGCATATCTTTGGACTGTGGGAGGAAACCGGTGCACCTGAAGGAAACCCGCACAGACACGGGGAGAATGTGCAAACACCACACAGACAGTCACTCAAGGCTGGAATCAAATCTGGGTCGCTGACGCTATGACGCAGCAGTGCTAACCACTGTGCCACCCTGCTGCTGTGTAAAGTACAGTTCATTGACTTTTGTTTACTTAGGTTCCCTGGGATTTCTGATTAGAGTGATTGACAGTCATGTGATTATGTGGTTTATGTGCGATCCTGGATCTGTAGCAGAGAAAGAAACAGGCTTTAGCAGAAAGGTATTGCAGTTTTGTTGTTCTGGGTTGAAGTCAGACTTCTGAAAGCTCTATATCTCTCTGAAAACTCCAAGGCTGTCTACACTCATTATAGCAAGTATATTTGTGATCGCTAACTATATTTAAGGTGGTTGTTAAGTCTGTAAGACAAGTGTTGCTTATTTGGAACTGAAATAGTGAGAAGTTATAAATTAGAGTTGTTTCTTTTCATGTTTAAAGATTGTTCAGTTGCTTCATTTTGTTAGAGTTATATTTAAACTGTGTTTGGAATAAAGCTTGTTTTGATAAAAATGATCCTTAATTTGGCAGTGGAATTACTCCTGGAGCGAAACATCCTTTCCTCACATTTATGCCAAAATAGAAAAATTGTTGGAGTCTAGGCTGGCTTCATACTATACCTTGTGGTTCAGGTTCAGGATTCTAACACAAGAGAAAATCTAACCATTGCCCCACAAAATTCAATAATATTAGCATCGCTGAATCCCCCACTATTGACATAATTACAGAAATCACAGAAACTCTACAGTGCAGAAAGAGGCCATTTGGCCCATCGAGTCTGCACCGACCACAATCCCACCAGGCCCTTCCCCCATATCCCTACATATTTACCCACTAATCCCTCTAACCTATGCATCTCAGGACACTAAGGGGCAATTTTTAGCATGGCCAACCAACCTAACCCGCACATCTTTGGACTGTGGGAGGAAACCGGAGCACCCGGAGGAAACCCACGCAGACACGAGGAGAATGTGCAACCTCCACACAGGCAGTGACCCAAACCGGGAATCGAACCCAGGTCCCTGGGTGAAGCTGTGAAGCAGCAGTGCTAACCACTGTGCTACCATGCCGCCCCTGGGAGTTATCATTGATCACAAACTGAACTGCACTAGCCATATAAATACTGTGGCTACAAGAGCAAGTCAGAGGCTGGGAATCCTACAGTGAGTAACTCACCTCCTGACCCACCCCCCCCAAAGCCTGTCCACCATCTATAAGGCGCAAGTCAGGAGTTTTTTTTTTAACTGGTCGGTGCAACATCGTGGGCCGAAGGGCCTGTTCTGCGCTGTAATGTTCTATGTTCTATGTTCTATGTTCTATGTGATGGAATACCCTCCACTTGCCTGGATGGGTGCAGCTCCAACAACACTCAAGAAACTTGAAGCCATCCAGGAAAAAGCAGTTCATTTGATCAACAGCCCATCCGTCACCTTAAACATTCACTCCCTCCTCCACTAACGCACAGTGACAGCCGTGTGGACCATCTACAAGATGCACTGCAGAAACTCACCGAGGCTCCTTCGACAGCACTTTCCAACCTGTGATCGCTACCATCTAGAAGGACAAGGACAGCAGGTACACGGGGACACCGCCACCTGCAAGTTCCCCTCCAAGCCACTCACCATCCTGACTTGGAAATATATCACCACTCTTTCCCTGTCACTGGGTGAAAATGGTGGAACTCCCTCCCTGAGAGCACAGTGGGTGTACCTACATGGACAGTAGCGGTTCAAGAAGGCGGCTCACCACCACCTTCTCAAGGGCGATTAGGGATGGGCAATAAATTCTGGCCTAGCCAGTGACACCCACATCCTGAGAATTAATAAAATGAATGTCCTGAGAGTGCGGATGGGGCCTTGTGTTTAAGTTTCACCCAAAGCGTGACACTCCCAAACATGCAAGACTTATTTCCACGACACCTGGCAGCGTGCGTCAGCCTGGATTCTGGGGATCAGTATTGAGACAAGGACATGACTGTCAGACGCTGAGCTGCCGGTGCCATCGCCCCAGCCAGTGCCCAAGATAATGGAGAAAATGATCCTGTCTGTCACTGTCCAGTCACAAGTCGCAAGCTCGGTGTAATTTTTGGATGGAGAATCGTGGGAGTATGAAAACTGTCATTTAATTAAAGGCTCGAATCACATCCTAATCCACCGCACTGAGTCTGGATTGTGTTGTCAATACACTGCCTGAATCCGGGAGTTCAATCATATACCACTCGCTGACCATCTGTTATCATCAGACTGACAACTTTCTCATGAAGCGTGTACATTATATTCATTGAAAGCTGGAAATCGGATGAAGATGTGTCAGTTGGTTGGCCTGAGAGTGCAGTCGGGGATTCGGGCTTTGTTTATCAGGAATTCTCTGCAGGCATTTAATTATTCTCAATGGTCCACAAGAAGCATTCAGTTTGATTGGTTAGATAGTTTGAAGAAAAGTGGAATATGGGGATATTGCAGAAGGCAGATCCATGGAATTAGAATGTCGCTTATGTGAAAAATAGACCTTAACAGCGAATGTTTGCGAAAATGGCTCTTTTCCACATAACCTGCATGTGAGCAACTCAGTTACATTGCTGAACAGTTTTAATTAAAGGCTTTAGTATGTGGTGTTACACTGACCCCATGTGGTGGAAAGACTGAATTGACACCAGATTCAGGAGCCTAAAGGATAAGGAGCCCGTTAATTATTGAATCATAGAATCTCTACAGCACAGAGCGAGGTCATTCAGCCCATTGAGTTTGCACCGACCACAATCCCACCCTTTCCCTGTAACCCCACATATTCACCCTGCTAATCCCCCTGATACGCAGTGGTTAGCGCTGCTGCCTCACAGCGCCAGGGACCCAGGTTCAATTCCCGGATTGGGTCACTGTCTGTGCGGAGTCTGCACGTTCTCCCCGTGTCTGCGTGGGTTTCCTTCGGATGTTCCAATTTCCTCCCATAGTCCGAAAGACGTGCTGGTTAGGTGGATTGGCCGTGCTAAATTCTCCCTCAGTGTACCCGAACAGGTGCCGGAGTGTGGCGACTGGGGGGTTTTAACAGTAACTTCATTGCAGTGTTAATGTGATACTAATAAATAAACTTTAATTTAGCATGGCCAAAGCACCCAACCAGCACATCTTTCAGACTGTAGGGGGAAACCAGAGCACCCAGAGGAAACCCACGCAGATACGGGCAAAACGTGCAGACTCCACACAGACAGTGACCCAAGCCGGGAATCGAACCCAGGTCCCTGGTGCTGTGAGGCAGCAGTACTAACCACTGTGCCACCCTAAATCAGGAAAATTCACAGCTATAATAAAGAATCTCAGTTACTCGAGGGTTATCGATCCATTAACTTTAGATTGACTTTGACAATGATGTATCTGGTACTGGTCTTATAAAAGAATTAAAGGCCATATTGTATCCCGATTGAGAGATTTTTCTGGTTTAACAGATTGGGAAACAGTAGGTGTCGGAGTACGGATCGGCTGGACAATGGGCAGCTCCTCTTTTCCCAGAGAGCTGTGAGTTTCTGGAATGTGCTCACTGCTGGTTTGCTGAACCGGGTCTCTTGCCCTCTACAGGGAGCTGATCCAGATCTCGGCTGGCTCCGAGTTGCAGAGACCAGAGTTCGATGGATATCATTTGCTGCCTGAGATCTCCGAGTTTTGATCGGAGAAGAATTTCACAGAGTATTTCGTCCCTTATTGGCCCTGGGATTTTCTTTTGGGTTTCCTGGGAGATCGTACGGGAGGGGAAAGGAAAAAGAAAGACTTGCATTTCTATAGCGCCTTTCCTGTCCACATGATTTCCCAAGGCGCTTCACAGCTCATGAAATATTGATGTGGCGTCACTGTTGTGATGCGGGAAATGCTGCAGCCAATTAGCACACAGCAAGATCCCACAAACACCAATGAGCCCACGACCAGACCATCTGTTTGTGTGATGTTGATTGAGGGGTAAATATTTGTCAGGAAACAGGGGGGGGTGGATACTCCCCTGCTCACTTTCAAACTAGTGCCTTGGGGGCTTTTACTCCACCTGAGAGTGCAGACAAGGGCCTCAGTTTAATTCTGAGGTGAAGGAGGCGCCTCCGACAGTGCAGCACTCCCTCAATATGGCACTGGAGTGTCACCTTTGACAGTTCCGGGCTCCTGGGCCCCACATCCTCCTGATACAGAAGCAAGTGTCCTCCAACCTGAGCCACAGCTGAATGATCCAGTGGGAGTGTCAGTCGTGAGATCATAGAATCCCCACAGCGTAGGAGGAGGCCACTCGGCCCATTGAGTCTACACTGACTCTCCAACAGAGCATCCCAGCCTGGCCCACACTCTGCCTCATCCCTGCAACCATTTAACCTTAACCTGCACATTCTGGGACACTAAGGGCCAATCCACCTAACCTGACAGTGGTTAGCACTACTGCTTCACAGCTCCAAGGACCTGGGTTCGAATCCCGGCTTGGGTCACTGTCTGTGTGGAGTTTGCACATTCTCCTCGTGTCTGCGTGGGTTTCCTCCGGGTGCTCCGGTTTCCTCCCACAGTCCAAAGATGTGCGGGTTAGGTTGATTGGCCAGGTTAAAAATTGCCCCTTAGAGTCCTGAGATGCGTAGGTTAGAGGGATTAGCGGGTAAATATGTGGGGGTAGGGCCTGGGTGGGATTGTGGTCGGTGCAGACTCGATGGGCCGAATGGCCTCCTTCTGCACTGTAGGGTTTCTATGATTTCTATAATTTCTTAACCTGCACATCTTTGGACTGAGGGAGGTAACTGGAGCACCCGGAGGGAAACCCACGCAGACACGGGGAGAACATGCAAACTCCACACAGACAGTGACCCAAGCCGGGAATCAAATCCGGGTCCTTGGTGCTGTGAGGCAGCAGTGCTAACCACTGTGCCACCGTGCTGCCCTTTGTACCACTGTGTCATCCTGCTTAATTGTATAAATTACACCCTCACGGTGATTTCACTGAGGTTTGATGCCATTTAGCTCAAAGTTTATCTCTCGCAATTGGAGTAATAATGAACAAAAAATGGAATGTGAGGTTTTGAAGATTGGCTGAACTCAGTAGCCATGAAGCAATGAAAACGGTCAGGGGTGGGATAAAGTAATCATTCCAGGAAGGGGAATGAAACCAGCTGTGAATACAGGAGATATTTCAGATTGTAATTCCTTTAATGAGAATGTCATTGAAACCAGATCATCGGTAGAGTAAATTCCAGCAGGATTCCAAAAGCACATTGGATCTAAATAACTGAGAAAAGAATATCGATAAATACATTCGCAGATTTATCATTCACATCATCAATGCCTTTTCAACCACAATGACCGTCATTCTGGAGAAGGCGGTGGCCTAGTGGTATTAACGCTGGACTATTAATCCAGAAACTCAGCTCATGTTCTAGGGACTCGGTTCGAATCCTACCATGGCAGATGGTGGAATTTGAATTTAATATTAAAAACAAATCTGGAATTATGAATCGACTGGCGACCATGAAACCATTGTTGGAAAAAACCCATCTGGTTCACTAATGGCCTTTAGGGAAGGAAATCTGCTACCCTTACCTGGTCCAGGGGATCAGGGCTGGGATCTAAATATCCAAGGATATGTGTTGCGCAGGGTTGCATTGTTAGTAAGGAATGAAATTAAATCGATAGCAAGAAGTGATATAGGATCAGAAGTGTGTGAGTGTGTGTGTCTGCTATAGGGAGGGATGGAGGCAAATCATATTGGGAGCCTGATTTGAGTGGGACAGTTGTAGTCAGATTTCCCAGGATCTGAGAAGCCCAGGAGTGAACCGGAGGAATGAGCTGGCAGATCCAGCAGCAATAGGGATTTTCCTGGGAATGAGGAGGACTATGTTCTCGTGCTATCCCTCGCACTGGCCCAGGAAAGCTCGCAGGGCCAGTGTTGAAGTAACAGGAGTCTCTTACCCATCGATGGTGTGGCCAGAGTCTGACGCCCGACAAACTGGGCAGGACCCATTCCATCCAGGAAATCCCTGAACAGTCCGTCAGAGGCCAGGCAAACTCCACTGTAGTTCAGGCTGAAGAGAGAAGAAGTGTCCAGTTATTTGTAAGACAAGCTGAATCTGACAAAGAGAATGTGGCAGCAATGTAATCGTTTTATTCTGTTAAACCAAGTCTGGACACAAACAATGTCAATTAGCAGGAGACATAATGGATAGAAACATAACCTTCATCAATCCTTCACATCCTGAGCTTCTCCATCATTGAGGGAAGCTCCCAGCCTCTGTGAGTCTTTAGTCACACACAATCCAAGATAATTCATAGAATCACAGAATTCCTACAGTGCAGAAGGAGGCCATTCGGCCCATCGAGTCTGCACCGAACACAATCCCACCCAGGCCCTATCCCTGTAACCCCACACATTTACCCTCCTAGTCCCCCTGACACTAAGGGGAAATTTAGCATGACCAATCAACCTAACTGCACATCTTTTGGACTGTGGGAGGAAACCGGAGCACCCAGAGGAAACCCATGCAGACACGGGGAGAACATGCAAACTCCACACAGACAGTGACCCAAGCCGGGAATCGAACCCAGGTCCCTGGTGCTGTGAGGCAGCAGTGCTAACCACTGTGCCACCGTGCCGCCCCAACCAACAGTTATAACAAAAATAAGGTGATTTTTACAAAATACCACAGGTGGGGTGGGGGGGATTTTCTGACCGCGCCAAGCCTAGCGCACATTGTACCGATCTGCAACTGTACAAGGTACTGGTGAGGCCGCAACTGGAGTACTGTGTGCAATTTTGGTCCCCTTATTTGCAAAAGGATATATTGGCCTTGGAGGGAGTACAGAGAAGGTTCACCAGGTTGATACCGGAGATGAGGGGGTTAGCTTATGAGGAGAGATTGAGTAG